>NC_082403.1:6928671-6930666 GCF_031168955.1 Gadus macrocephalus
CTTTTGTGGTAAATGTTAGAAGTGGATCATCTGCATCTGTCTACTCATTCTCCTCTCCTTTCCTCTCTCCTCTCTCGCTCTCGCTCTCGCTCTCTCTCAATCTCACTCTCTATATATCTTATTCTTACTGTCTTGTCATAGGTCAGGAATTCCTTATCTGCCTTCTCAAACTAATCTCTCCATCCTCCCACTCTCCATCTTAAAACAACCAAACCATGAAGACACTCAAAATAAAATATTATACTATCATGGCAATCATCTCCTCCCCCTTCTCCTCCTCTCACTCCCTGCATTGACGCATTTCAAACAACAACAAACACAAAGAACTGAAGACATTCTGACAGCTCTGGTGGCAGCGCTGGATTCCACAGTAAACAGTCATCGGAAGTGCTGATCCGACCGATTGTGCTCTCCCTCGATGCAATATCTACCCCCCCCCCCCCCCCCCACTGCCTCCACTCCTACTCTCTTCATTTGTTCATTAAGGTCAACGTGATTTTGGGTGGGTGGTGTGTGTGTGTGTGTGTGTGTGTGTGTGTGTGTGTGTGTTAGTGTGCGTTGTTTGTGTGGAGGAGGCGATGAAGGAGAGAAAGCGATAGATCTAGAAAGAGAGGGAGAGGAGCGAAAAGAGGGACATGATGAGAGATCCCTTAATGGGGTTTGGAGCTAATTAGGGAGGGACTGAGAGAGAGAGACAGGTTGGTTGGTTAGTAGAGAGAGAGAGAGAGAGAGAGAGAGAGAGAGAGAGAGAGAGAGAGAGAGGAGAGAGAGAGAGAGAGAGAGAGAGAGAGAGAGAGAGAGAGAGAGAGAGAGAGAGAGAGAGAGAGAGAGAGAGAGAGAGAGAGAGAGAGAACATAAAGTTGATAAAGCGAGAATTGGGACAGATATGAGGAGAGAGAGATGAAAGAGAGAGACTTGGAGTGAGCTTGGCTTCTGATAGGCAGAACAGAAGGAGAGAGGAGAGAGGAAGACAGAATGAGGCAAGAAGGAGGGGAAATGAAGAGGAAGAGAGACGACGCAGGAAGAGTCTGTAGGCAGGTGATTCAGCTCGCCCAGCTCCCTTGTGTTTAATATCATTCTCCCACTCTCACTTACTGTCTCTCTCTCTCTCTCTCTCTCTCTCCCTCTCTCTTCAACCTCTATCTTTCTCTCCCTCTCTCAGATCGCTCTCTCGCTAGCTCTCCAACACTGCACCTGTAATCTGCCCCTCTTTCTCTCTTTCTATCTTCCTCTCCTCCTATCTCCTCCTCTCTCTTCCTCTCCTCCTCACTCCTCCCCTCATCATTCCTCCTCTCGTCCTCTCCTCCCTCCTCTCTCTTCCACTCTCTTCCTCTCCCGCTCCTCCTCCTCCCTCATCCTTCCACCTCTCTCTTCCTCTCCTCCTCTCTCCTCTCTCCTCCTCTCATATTTCCTCCTCTCTCTCCCGCCCTCTGCCTCTTACCTTCTGCTGTTTCAATCTTCTTATCTTTTCTCTCTCATCTTCCCTAGTTTTATTTTTTTATCACACACAGCTTTTCATCTCTATCCACACCTAGCTCTACCTATCTCTATCAATCTCCATCCCTTTGGATCTCCATCTCTCTCTATCCCTTTAACTATCAATCCACCTTCATTCATCTAGATATGTATCCACCTATATCCATCTCTATAGATCCCTTTCTACCTCTTTATGTCTATTTCTATCTGTCCCTTTGATCTTGGTCTGTCTCTATAGCACTATATTGTTTCTGTACATCCATTTGGAGCTATTTTCCTCCATTCTGCTTTTCACACCGTCTCTCACATAGGATTCTAGCCACACCAGTGCATGCGTGTCTGTGTGATGTGTGTGTGCGAGAGCGTATGTGTGTGTGCGTGTTCCTGAGCATGTGTGTTTGTGTGTGTCCGTGTTCTATAGTCTGTGTGTGTGTGTGTGTGTGTGTGTCAGTGTGTGCTGAGGCTTAGTCATGCTCTCCTGCTTCTATAACCACTGTCTGTTTACAGTCTTACTTACCA
>NC_082403.1:6930766-6933266 GCF_031168955.1 Gadus macrocephalus
CTTTGAGTGTTGTATGCTTCATGTCAACTCTCGCTGATGAAAAGCTACTACATGCTAGCAAGTAGTAGCCTTGCGTGTGTACCCTTAATGTAAACTCACTCTAGTGAAAGCAACTACAGGTTCGCAAATATTAGCTTTATGTTGTGCATGCTAAATCTAATCTGAATATCAATTTTATCATTTTGGAAAGGTTGCCAGGCTATGAATGAGCCAATTTATGAAGGGTCAATTTCTTTTAACATTTTTAACATTTTGACTTGTTAACTTACTCATTGAAGTTCTAGTTAAATTATCTCAGAGCCCGAATTTCTTCAAACCTATGACGGCCTCCGTCAGAAGCATTCCCTCTTCTTTGAGGGCTTCAAATTCAATTTCAATCCATAATAATTTTAATTCATATGCACAGAACTAAAGAAAGTGAAAGAAAGTGAAAGAAAGAGAAAGAAAGAGAAAGGAAAGAGAAAGGGAGATTGAGGGGAGATTAGAGAGTAGAGAGAGAGAAAGTAGAATAGAGGTATCATTATATGTGGAAGAATCCATTCATCTGTGGTTTCTTTGAACAGTCAGAGTCATTTTAAACGGAGACACTCGCTGCATAAACGCTCTATAAAGTGCCCTACACCTATCCCTTTCAAATGTAAATTCCTCACATGTCCAAATAAATTTCCCGTGTATATGTGAGCTATGTGTTGCATTGTATGTGGTAGTTGGGTAGGTTTCCTAGTAGGTATAAAGGTTCACCACTTCTCTCAATTTATATTCTAGAGGTAATTAAACACATCATTGATTTTGTATGACTTTAATGCTGTTTTGTAGTTGCGCAGAGTTGGGTCAATTCTTTTGGTTTCCATGGGGACTTACAGGCGCCCTAATGATCCGTTTGACTGCCTCAGGGCCAAAGCAGGGTTTACTTTAGCTCTAATTGCATACTAATGCCAATAGCACTTGAACACACCTTACATCCACCTCATAATCTACATACCAGGGCTGAACTCCAAAGCAATTGTACGGTAACTATTTAGTCACATAGCAGGCTCTTTGATCCAACTCGACTCACAGTGAACTCACACAAATGCAAGTAAAGAGCATACAGAGGTATCAAGGCTGGATACAGGTTCTCTGTGGACGTTGGGGATCGAAGCCAGTACCCTTTTTAGCTGGGAGTCAAACAGCCTTACCACTACACTATCCTGTCCCCTGAAGCACTGGCCAACTGAAACCCATAAATACCCTATGATGTGCTGGGCTTTCAGACAATATTCACCTTGTGCAGGAGGTTTGTATTGCTAAGCACCTGAGCTGTCACTCAACTCTCATTTCTCTTTTTAAAACAGAAGGCTGGCAGAAAAAAAAAAAGTGGGGCCGTCAGCACAGCTGCGGGGGGACGGAACAGGAAACGGAGAGCGGAGGACGGAGGACGGAGGGGGGGGGGGGGGAGGAGCTCGCAGAGCTACGCTAGGAGACGACGCACACATCACTCCTCCTGTGTGGTCTTCGCCGCTCTGCCTGACAACAACAAATAAGAACGCTTCCCGGTGGAAGTCATCAGTTCTCCAGGAACAGTGTTGTCGAGAGAGAGAGAGAGAGAGAGAGAGAGAGACAGAGAGAGAGAGGCTGTGCTGGTACTCACAGCCGAGAAGACAACATGACACATTAGTTGGTTCAAGGAAAGAGATGTCAACCTATGTAGGCAGACATAGGGAGACACTTTTATCCATAGAGCTCCTCCAGCGAATTTCTTATACGTGTCATCGATGAGCAGTGAGGGGTTGCGGAAACTCGGGGTGTGGAAGACTGCAGACCGGGTTTGGATCCAGAACCTTTCTAGCTGGGAGCCGTCAGATCCAAAACCCTTGACGATAGGGGGATCACAGGCCTTGCATGCGAGACTAACCTGTGGCCTAGGACACAGGTATTAACGTTCTCATTACATTGCATTATCATCGATTGGAAACAGAGATAATGAACATTTCTCAATGTATTTCGTTTGTCTCCCCTTTAAAGTCTTCCAACGCTAATTATTATCAAATGAGATGGAAAAGCTATGCATGTGTATTTAAATAATGTATTATTTATTTTACAACAATGCAATGCTTTTTCCTGTCAGTTGCGGTTTGCCTTTCGTCTACCACACGTAAATGGAGGAGTTGACAGAGGCAAAGGAGGTGGATGATGAGAAAGAGGTCAGGGAGGAGGAGGAAAAGGAGGAACAGAAGAGCAAGGAGATGAGGTGTAGGAGGGTAAGTAGGAGGTGGAGGAAGGAGGCGGTTGAGCATTAGAAGCTGGAGGAGGAGGTGGAGGACGTCGAGGAGGAGAAGAGGGAGATGGAGGAGGAGAAAGAGAAGAAGGTGGAGGAGAAAAACAAGTAGGGGGGGGAAGAGGAGGAGAATAAGCTGGAGGGGGAGGAGGAAGAGAAAGTAGATTGAGGAGGAGAAGGCGTTGACAGAGAATGAGGTGGAGGAGAAAGGAAGTAATTGACGTGAGGAAGGAGTTGGAGGAG
>NC_082403.1:6938266-6945766 GCF_031168955.1 Gadus macrocephalus
GTGTGTGTGTGTGTGTGTGTGTGTGCTTGTGAATGTGAATGTGTGTGTATGTGCTTACGTGTGCTTGGTATAGTAACAGGTGTACACAGCACTATGTCATCCAAGCCTCATTAAAAAAATGACAATCCAAGTGTGTGTGTGTGTGTGTGTGGATGTGTGTTTGCTGCTACTTCAGCATAATCCCACGTACACAACAGCTCCCTGAGGGTAACATCAGCTGAGCGATCACAGACACACACGCACACACACACACACACACACACATAATTGGCAGTTTATTGAGAAAACCACTTAAGTGGAGCCTCCACAATAAAAAAATAATTGACAAATTCAGCAAGTTTAACAATACAAGCTGCCGTTTAACCTAAACTGCCTGGTTTGACTTTGAGGTTAATTATCTTGTTCTGCTGTGGAAGAGAACCTCAGGGAACATGCAGCTCGGTAGAGTGGAGGAAACAAGCACTAGTGTTTATGATACAAGCACTAGTGTTTATGATAGTGAAGGATACAAGCGCTAGTGTTTATGATACAAGCACTAGTGTTTATGATAGTGAGGGATACAAGCACTAGTGTTTATGATAGTGAAGGATACAAGCACTAGTGTTTATGATAGTGAGGGATACAAGCACTAGTGTTTATGATAGTGAAGGATACAAGCACTAGTGTTTATGATAGTGAGGGATACAAGCACTAGTGTTTATGATAGTGAAGGATACAAGCACTAGTGTTTATGATAGTGAGGGATACAAGCACTAGTGTTTATGATACAAGCACTAGTGTTTATGATAGTGAAGGATACAAGCGCTAGTGTTTATGATACAAGCACTAGTGTTTATGATAGTGAGGGATACAAGCACTAGTGTTTATGATAGTGAGGGATACAAGCACTAGTGTTTATGATAGTGAAGGATACAAGCACTAGTGTTTATGATAGTGAGGGATACAAGCACTAGTGTTTATGATAGTGAAGGATACAAGCACTAGTGTTTATGATAGTGAGGGATACAAGCACTAGTGTTTATGATAGTGAAGGATACAAGCACTAGTGTTTATGATAGTGAGGGATACAAGCACTAGTGTTTATGATACAAGCACTAGTGTTTATGATAGTGAAGGATACAAGCGCTAGTGTTTATGATACAAGCACTAGTGTTTATGATAGTGAGGGATACAAGCACTAGTGTTTATGATAGTGAAGGATACAAGCACTAGTGTTTATGATAGTGAGGGATACAAGCACTAGTGTTTATGATAGTGAAGGATACAAGCACTAGTGTTTATGATAGTGAGGGATACAAGCACTAGTGTTTATGATAGTGAAGGATACAAGCACTAGTGTTTATGATAGTGAGGGATACAAGCACTAGTGTTTATGATAGTGAAGGATACAAGCACTAGTGTTTATTATAGTGAGGGATACAAGCACTAGTGTTTATGATACAAGCACTAGTGTTTATGATAGTGAAGGATACAAGCGCTAGTGTTTATGATACAAGCACTAGTGTTTATGATAGTGAGGGATACAAGCACTAGTGTTTATGATAGTGAAGGATACAAGCACTAGTGTTTATGATAGTGAGGGATACAAGCACTAGTGTTTATGATAGTGAAGGATACAAGCACTAGTGTTTATGATAGTGAGGGATACAAGCACTAGTGTTTATGATAGTGAAGGATACAAGCACTAGTGTTTATGATAGTGAGGGATACAAGCACTAGTGTTTATGATAGTGAAGGATACAAGCACTAGTGTTTATTATAGTGAGGGATACAAGCACTAGTGTTTATGATACAAGCACTAGTGTTTATGATAGTGAGGAATACAAGCACTAGTGTTTATTTTAGTGAGGGATACAAGGACTAGTGTTTATGGTACAAGCACAAGTGTTTATGATAGTGAGGGATACAAGCACTAGTGTTTATGATAGTGAGGGTTACAAGCACTAGTTTTTATTATAGTGAAGGATACAAGCACTAGCATTTGACCACACAAAAAAATACTTTTTTTTTTTAATTAAAAAATGTCGATTAAAGAGATGGACTGGCCAACCATGTGCAGCTATTCTAAACCAACTCTTCTAAACCGACTATTCTGTTGATTATTCTGTTAACCTTGTGTTGTCATCTACTCTAGACTCAGTTCATTTGTTTTGCCATGTGGTTTAGACTCCTCAGAAACCAGCACTTGGCTGTAGTTGCTCCAATTTGGATTGCGTGCTTTTGACAGTTCTAAGCTTCCCTGGTGATCTCATTGGTTGAAAGCGTCTCCTTAATGACTGAATGTAAACGTATGTCTCGAAATGCGTCCCTAGTTTCCATGGGAATGTAACGTGTTCTGATGGATGCATCATTTGCTTAACGATGTCTACTTCCACACACCCACGTACACACACATACACACGCACACACACACACACACACACACACACACACATACACACGCACACGCACACGCACACATACACTGCATAATAAGATTGATGTTCAGTCAGGAAACGGTGTGCGTCTGTGTGTGTGTGTGTGTGTGTGACTGTGTGATTATTTGTTTCAAACATCTACTTGAATGAAGTACCTCTGAATTGCATGGTGTTAATTAATTGATTGCTACATTATTAATTAAATACATTACATTTGTAATCGCTGGTCTCCAGAGCTTACACACACACACACACACACACACACACACACACACACACACACACACACACACACACACACACACACACACACACACACACACACACACACACACACACACACACGGGGGACCCACACACATGGGACACACCAACACACAAACAATCAGACAAACACACATTGAACGCTCACACAAACACACACATACCCCTACAAACATATCATGTGAAGCAGTGATGTGAAATGATGTCCAGGTGTTTGTGTTCATACCTCTGTGTTGTTATCCTTCTTCTCTTCCTCTCTCTAGCCTTCTAATGCTCTCTCTCTCGTTGCCCTTTTCCTCTATCACCTAACGTCTCTCTCCCTCCCCCCCCTCCACTCCCTCCGACACACACACATACATACCCCCACACACACACACACACACACACACACACACACACACACATACATACCCACACACACACACATACCGACACACACACACACATACCGACACACACACACACACACATACCGACACACACACACACACACACACATACCGACACACACACACACACACACACACATACATACCCACACACACACACACCCACCGACACACACACATACATACCCACACACACACATACATACCGACACACACACACACACACACACATACCGACACACACACATACATACCGACACGCGCACACACACACGCGCACACACACATACACACACACACACACACACACATACCGACACGCGCACGCACACACACACACACACACACACACACACACACACACACACACACACACAGAGATCATTAAGGACTTCCCTGGTACATCCTGTAAGCATTTTGGATCCCAGGTGGATCACTAATATACCTGTGTGTGTGTGTGTGTGTGTGTGTGTGTGTGTGTGCGTGTGTCAAGTTGTGTCAGCTGTTTTGCGGCTGTTAAGCCCTTGCGCAATGGTGATCGCAGCCGGCTAGGGAACGCTACGTTAGCCAGCTAGCTCGGGATGCCCCTCGTCCAATCACAGCCACCCGGAAATTGGCCGAAGAGATTGATCAGGTTTATAACCAGTGACTCTGAGTCAGCAAAGCGGCGGGCTTCTCTCTTTTCCTCCACGCCAGCACATCCATTGTGGTGTTGTCGTGTTGCGGTGCCGCGGCGGCGTGCGTTCCTCCGCGGTTCGTCCTTGTCCTGTCGACGCGGTGTTTACGTTGCGGCGGCGGCCTCGAGTTATTGGACTCAAAGTGCTGACGGGTCGCACCGTATCTACGGCCCCCGGTCCAGCCCCGTGCTTTGTACCGCGGGCGGGAGGAAGGATTATAAATAAATAAATAATTACAAATCATGTAGCTCCAAAGTGTTTCTTTTTCTTCCGAGTCAAAACCAGAATGTAAAGAAAGCACTTTATCAGCGTTTTATTGATTTCTTTATGCCTAGTCTCAGAACGACTTTCCTCGAAGACTTTGAGGAAAAACGACCCAATGGACAAAACTCACAATGTGACACTGAGTGTAAGTGTGTGAGAGTGTGAGTGTGTGAAGCCAAACTATGGGCTTTTTGTCGTTGTTATGTGCTCACTAAAGTGGCTTTATATACAGTAAAGTGTTGCAGATATTTACATTTACATTTAGGGCATTTAGCAGGCGCTTTTATCCAAAGCGACTTACAATAAGTACATTTATTAAATTTAAAGATAAAGATATTCCTTTATTGATCCCAGATGGGGTATTTGGGGGCGGCAGCAGCAAGTAGAGGACTTTCTGGTTAGGAGAGTACCATGCCTGGTTCCCCTGGTTATGCCCGTCTTTATACTCAGACACACACACACGCTCACGTGCACGCACTCACATACACAAACGCACATACACAGACACACCGAAACATGCACTAACATCCACCCCCACACACAGGAACGCACTCACGCGTACCAACACATAGACACTTACCAACACACTTCAATACACACACATGCACACATACCTACACATTCGTACAGGCATACACAGACACATACACACACAGTGCAAACAGATATAAATGCAGGTGTTTGTATTTTCTCTCTCTTTGCCCTTCTGTTTCTCACTTTCCTTCTCTGTTCTGGATCTTCCTCTAGAGAGAGGGGGGGGGGGAGGGAGAGGGGAAAGGGAGAGGGAGTGAGCAAGAGAGGGATACAGAGGGAGAGGAGTAGGAGAGAGAGGGGGAGAGAGAGGGAGAGAAAGGGAGGCACTGCAGCAGTTTAATTGATTTGTTAGGCTAGCCAGGGACAGAGGGAGGCCAGGTACGGCTCCACCATCCCTAGGGCTTACGAGGACACACATATACACACTACATGCACACATCATACACACTCCATACACACTGCATACACACGGCATACACACCGCATACTCAGATGCACACCACATGCATATGTACCCTCTCCAAACACAACCACACTACAAACACATTGTGTACATAACATAACAGAACACACACGTACACACACACACACAGAAGGACACACAATGTCAAACATATGGACACACAATGTCACGCACACAAATAGAGATGCACAATGTCGCTCTCAACTATACATATGCACACATACACACGACACACATGCATGCAGAAGCATGCACACACGCATACACAACCGTACAAACGGTCAGACGCACACACCAGTGCTGAGGCACCTTCAAATGTTAATACACCTGTGACGTTATCTCAGCACACACACGTGCAAACTGCTGAGTGTGCACAACACACACACACACACACACTCACTGACAAAGACACACACACATGCACACACACACACACATATAGACACACAGACTCACACATACAGACACACACACACACACATGCATACAGACACACACATAGTGACACACATACAGACACACACACATGCACATGCACACAGACATATACATATATAAACACACAACACACACACACACACCTCTTCCTCAATTCATTCCACTTTCAATTATTTATTCCATTATCATCTCAGAGTATGGTAGTACACATAGTATGTGTGTTTATATAGTAATAAAGGCTTAAATATTAGGGTACATACACTACTGCAAAAACCTTCCCAAAGCATGCTCTTAACTAGCTGTGGGAACGCCGGGAAAACCACCATCCTCATTTCCAGGCCAGAGTTTGATCTATGGAAGTCATCTGAATTTTAATACCTGCTCCAGAATAACTTGTGTTGAGGCGCCCTTATTATTTTGATTGTATTAACTTGGATTTAACTCGTTATGGATTTAAGAAAGTCATAAAAAAAGAGAGATTCCTATAAAAATCCCTGGAATGTGCTGAAACAAGGATTCTCACAGCGCCGTTCTCTACCTGTCTTCAATCGGCTGACGTTTATGTTTTATTCGGGGGGAAATCTATTCCTTGGTGATCACCTCCGCTGTATGGATGAAACCAAGAAGGTCACCTCCCGTTAAAACAGCTTCCTCGCCTCTTCTCAGTCCCTCCTAATCCCAGTGTTGTTGTGTGGTTTTAAAATGGTGGCCTGCTTTGCCGTGAGCATTCTTTGGATCCACTTTGTGCGTCTTGCTGATCCAGTGCAGGTTCACATACCGGGACATGGGAACAAGGAGGTTATACTTTGGGGTTGGCTTGTTGAATCTGTGGAAATGTTGTTGTTTTGAAAGAACATTGGAACTCTATGTTTAACCTTTGCTGCAAGGGCACGAAAACATATTTAAACACACAGTTACCTGCATTTGAACCTGAATGTGTGTGGTTGAAAAAAATAATGGGTTCAATATTACTTAACGAATGATGGAGATGGTATCTTGAGAACCTAATTCAACAACAGAAATATTCAAGCATCAAGTTGCAATGAATACAAAAATCAAGCAATGTTATTATGTTATGTTTTGTATAGACATACACTAACGTAGAAGTACACTAAAGCAAAGGAAGCATCAATCATCATTGAATCCTCCATGCTTAGCTTAATACCTTTCTGCCGACTTTACACAAACAAGCATGCACGCATAACATGTGCACAACCCCGTACCTGCTGTAACATCGCACATGTGTACACAATTCCTCTCTGTCGCTCTCCTGAACACGCACAGACGTATCAGCGCATAGAACACACAGATATACTCCCACAAAAATACGCCCACATGAAAACAGAAACACACACACAAACACACCCACTTACAAGCACACTATGTGCAGCCTGATTTATATTGGCAACATATATCTTCATTAGCGGCCAGTCATATCCCTCGTTCGCTCTCTACTACCTACTCTCCTCCTCCTCATGTCTGATCATGGCTCCCTCTCTCTTTCTGTCTTTGTCTCTCTCTCTCTCTCTCTCTCTCTCTCTCTCTCTCTCTCTCTCTCTCTCTCTCTCTCTCTCTCTCTCTCTCTCTCTCTCTCTCTCTCTCTCTCTTTATCTCTATCTCTGTCTCTCTCTCTGTCTGTCTCTCTGTCAATCTCTTTCTTTCTCTCTCTCTCTCTCTCTCTCTCTCTCACTCTCTTTATCTCTCACTCTCTTTATCTCTATCTCTCTCTGTTTCTCTCTCTCTGTTGTCATGTAGTGGTTATTGAATTAATGACTCAGTGTATTACAGATGTCATGCAGCATAAGACCTGTTGAAATATGAAACTCTCTCTCTCTTTTATATATATATATACACAGTATATATATATACAGTATATATATATATACATATATATGTATATATATGTATATGTATATATGGACTACTACATATGTACAACAAATGTAAGCTATAGTTGTTCTGGTCATTGTGATCACTTCACTGAAAGCCTGGTGTCTCAGATCAGGCGACCCATGACATAAACACAAGATGAAGCTAGAAGGACAGCTTGGCCT
>NC_082403.1:6948266-6950766 GCF_031168955.1 Gadus macrocephalus
CCCTTAAATATATTTGGGAGGATGACAGTTCTCTGTTCTTCTAAGATGACAGTTAAACTAATTTCTTAGGATAATCATTTATCAATAGCTTAATTAGCTTAAAGAATAAAATCGTTTTAAAAATAAGAATGTTGCAATAAAGTTCTCTCTCTCTCTCTCTCTCTCTCTCTCTCTCTCTCAGGAATGAGTCATGTTCATTAAGAGAAGAGACAACGCATTCTTTGCAACGCAAGCTTCAGTGAACTCCAGTGAGATCCTCTCTTCATTTTGGTTCTCTGGGATTTGTAGTTTCAGGACAGGACTCTCGCCACTTTAAACAAGTAACACCCCTGAGAACACGAGGGAAGCGGGGAGGAAGACGAGGTGGACGAAAGAGATGGACACAAAAGAAACAGAAACAATACACAAGTGTGTATCAGGGGATACAAAGTGTAAATTGTCAGGGAAGGATTTGGGGAAATGGGAGGAAGGACAAGACGATAGAATAGAAAGAAGCAGTTGTGGTGAAATGAAAGCTGTAGAAGAACGATGGCAGAAAGAGAGGAGAGTGAAAGAGAATAAACAGAAAGGTGAACCCATAGGAGAAGGAGAGGGCTAGAGGGATCTGCCCCCTAGCACACAGACAACACAACTACACAAAAAAACACAACAAAGCAAAGGAAACACAAAAAGATGACAAAGAGAGGGATTGAGAGGAGAGGAGCCAGGAGGAGGACGAGAGTGAGGGGTGTGGCAGTGGAGGGAAGGACAGAGGAAGGAGAGAGGGGACAGAATGAGTGATGGGACGGAGGGAGCAAGGCGACGGCCACAGATAAAAAAAAAGAGGAGTAGAAGGGAACAGATAGAGAAGAGGGTTAATTGTTGTTGAAAGATTACAGATAAGGGCGCTGAGATGTGTGTGTGTGTGTGTGTGTGTGTGTGTGTGTGTGTGTGTGTGTGTGTGTGTGTGTGTGTGTGTGTGTGTGTGTGTGTGTGTGTGTGTGTGTGTGTGTGTGTGTGTGTGTGGAAGGTGGGGGGTGAATTAATTTCCCCTGTCATGCTCGGCGGGTTCAAACTTTAACAACACTTAACACCTGTCCCACTCCTCACCCTGGTGTGTGTGTCTGTGTGTGTGCGTGTGTGTGTGCGTGTGTGTATGCGTGTGTGTATGTGTGTGTGTGTGCGCGTGTGTGTGTGTGCGCGCCGGGCGCAAGTCTAAAGAGAAAACAGCGTCCTATAGAGAACGGATTCCATTTATATCTAATCATCCCCTCCTCTCTTTTCTCTCTCTCTTTCCCATTCCCTCCCTATCTCTCTCTCTCTCCCCCTCTCTCTCCCCCCATCCTTGGACATTTTTCCCCCGCTTTTTTCCCGGCTCTTGACCTCGCGTTTGACCTCTTGTCTGCTCCCCCTTCCTGGTCTGTCCATCATGTGACCGGCGCCTGACAGCCCGCCACCCGACGAACCAACCCGCCGCTCGCGCCCCGGACTGGCAGCTCATTCTGTCCTGAGAATGCCGTGTCTCCCGCTCTCTCATCACCGCGGGGAGCCTCCAGCACGCCGCCGAGAGGAAGGGAAGACGCCCGGCTCTGATTGGTCCAGAGCCGGAGGCAGGTGTGTGCGCTTCGCTCAGAAGCCGCGCGCGCAGCGCGTGTGTGTTTCTGAAGAGGTCGACGGTGGACGGACAGGTGGACACCAGTGGGAGTGGGAAGGTGTTGCGTTCAAGAATACAGCATTCCTATTATTCTGGGGTTGGG
This sequence comes from Gadus macrocephalus, assembly GCF_031168955.1. Taxonomy (NCBI): domain Eukaryota; kingdom Metazoa; phylum Chordata; class Actinopteri; order Gadiformes; family Gadidae; genus Gadus; species Gadus macrocephalus. The sequence continues at coordinate 6,950,003 of NC_082403.1, forward strand.
TTGAGCTTAAAGGGGAACTGTGATACTTGCGGTTCACACCCGTGTTAACGCTATCTTCCAGTATCAGAGAGTGCTGCTTCATACGCACGCTGAATGCCATGTCGTCATCACTCAAAACTGTTTTTTGAGGGTGCGAAATCCAGGGTAAAGTTTGACCATTGCTGGAGTTTTTTCTGGGGAAACTTTTCAGAGATTTTCTCTTTTCTCAGCATGTATGAAGCAGAACGAATCTCAATGGTTCCCCTTTCAAGTGCAGTTCAACACCAGAGCAATTTTTTTGTTCTGAAAATATTCTGAAAGCCTGCTTGTCAACTTTTCTTTGTCCATTGATGTTGGCTTTGCTTCATTTAATTTATTTATTAGCCTAATAACTCGATGGGTTGATCAACATGAATGGCAGTGATGGAGACTAGTTAAACTGGCATGATGCCGACTCAACTCCACACCCTACACCTCTCAGCTTTTGAAAGGTCACAACAAAAAGAAAGTGACTTGGTCAGGGAAGAATAAAGTAGGCTCAGCAAAGCGTGGTTTGTCAGAGGTTGGCCGTATAGGCCGCGTTGGAAAACGCTGCATAAAAACAGTATAAGAAGTGGAGGTTGTGAACCCGCACAACCAAAACAAAGGAATTGTCAATATTAATTTGCCAAAGCATTTATTTCCTAATTCCGTGTAGATTTCATTGGTGCTCCATCTTAAAATGGCAGTTTTATTATTCATGGGTAAGATCTCACCAATAGCCTCCATATTTATTCCGTATTTTC
>NC_082403.1:6958266-6963266 GCF_031168955.1 Gadus macrocephalus
GCTTGTGACTATAATACGCTACGGTACAGATCAGAGTAGGAGAACTATAAGTAAGACTGTTCGTCCGGGGGACTGCTGGCGCTGAAACATGGACTGAAGCCCAGTGGACCTGAACACCTTGGGCCACTGACACAAATCATTTCTAGTTTCTTAGAGATTTTCTTAATTGCATTGTTGAAACTTGCAAAATGGTTATAACTGCTCTGTTGCGTCATGAACAAGAAACCTATATCTCAGATAACCACAATAATATTCATTAAATAAATCATAACTAATAATAACAATAAATAAATAAATACTTAAATAAATAATTATCATCATCATCACCATCACAGTTTAATTTTAATAGCAAACATAATCATTAGCGTAAACATACTCAATCAATTGATATTGTAGTGGACGCCATTTGCCATAATAAAAATACTTTGATTCAGGAAAATGGCATCGCCTGTTTAAGCTAGCTTGTTTCTGTTTCTTAATGTTTCAGCACCAGCTCCCTAGGCTAATACTGTCTACGCTCTACAATATTCAATAATAATAATGATAATATAAATACGAGGCAGGCAGTGCATAAACCATGTACAAAAAGACCCCGTCCCACCAACCCCAGAGCCCTGCATCGAAGAGAGTTGTGCTTGAAATTGTTTTTCGAGACCGTCATCGCTAATAAACGCTAACGCTAGTGGTAGAGCTAGAACTGTATCTGGGTAGCAACCATTTTTCTTTGCACACCATAGTTGCTAAACAGCAACAGTTTAAGAGAATGGAGTCTATTATTTTGTGAATATTCATTCTTCCTTTCGTAGTATCTGATGATTTGATGCACTTTTTTTAACACCGCCAATGTGACAATATGAAAATAAGGTGAAAGCTACTACTACGGTATTCATTCATAGAGTCAAAATGGAATCTTCCAGAGGTCACAGGTAACAACTCACGTGAATGTAAGGGCTGTAAACCCATTTTTTATTTAAAACCCCTTCATTTGACTCAGACTTGGTTAAACTCCCTGAAATGTGTTATTTTTTCGTCATTGTATGAAGGATAGTACTTGACAAGATAGTATATTAGTTATTGTTATGATTCAGTTTTTTGTTTGTTTTGTTTGTTTTTTCAAAAAATAACCTCATGCATTATTGCTCTATCGTTTATGAATTAAATATTACCCAAGACAGAGTCTACGTTTGGCAAAATATCCCAAAGATTCATATAAATTGGCATAGATTCCATTATTAAGCTATTGGTACTTTTTTTGCATGCATTAGTAGTCTCTTTTATAATAAAGTGGCAGACAAAAATAAATATTCGGTAACTAGAAAGTGTCAAATGCTTTGGCATATTTGTAACAAAGGCAAAAACTAATCAAAGAAATGAAAGTGCAAATGAATACAACTACAAAACTGTAAAAAATAAATAAATAAATTAGAAAATAAATAGATAGGTAAGAGTGATATTAAGTTCAAAGCAGAATAATGTGTGGCCAATCGGCAACAGGAATATAAGCATCTAACACTTGGGGAGTCAATTCGTATCTTTATAAGGTACCTTAGGAGGCGTTTCAAGGCATTTTCAATGTCCATGTCCTCTTTTAAACTTTGCAAATAGAAAACAAAAAATTATTACAAATGTTTGATATTTAGTCAATGAAGAAAGAGCTGTTTCCGAAGTCGACTGCTGGTCGGTTGTCGGTACATGGTCCATTGGCTCCAGGCACCGAGTTAATACTTGAAATCATCCGCATCCTGTATGCCTTGTCACGATCTACTGTACTCGCTTGTCAGTTGTAACAACATTTTGTCATTTATCTGTGCTAGCCTTTTTTTACAGTCCCTCTTATGCTAGGTTACATTCCGTACTGGTTAGCAACGCAAACAAACACATGGTACTGCCCCACTTCCAACCATTTGTCGGGACTCTCATGACCATTTTTGCTACAAAATCTGCAACAGGTTTCTTAGTATTGTAACTGAAAATCAATAAACTCCAAAAACGGTTGACGTTTCAACATCCATCAAAAAGTTATTCTCACCAGTACTTCACCGTACTGGTGAGAAAGTTATGTTTCATCTACTTTAATTTTAGAAAAACAAAATATTATTTGTTTCAACCTGATGCTGGGTTAAATTGACTATATTTTGCCTTTTTGGTGGCTCGATAACAAAATGTCAATGGTCAAAGCCATTCATGCTAACATCTCAAATGCAAATTATCTTGTTATAGTTGACTTTAGCCAATTATGCTTCATAATATCCTTGTATACAATTTTATATTGCAGAATTGAAACAGGCAATAGCATTTTTCAAAGAGCATAATGTGAGTATTTTGTTCTCAAAAAGGTTCTGTTAAATCTAATTACAAGATTTGATGAATATTTTGTGAATATATTGTGCCTGTCAGAAATAACAGAGGGCTGTGCTTTTGTGTCATCTTGGCATTGACATACAAAACAGTCCAGAAGAGAGATTGGTTCCAAAATTGTCAGAGATAATTCAAAATATAAAAACAATTGGGTGGAGTCAGCTAGAGATAAACGGTGCATACATGTTTCGTCAAAAAAGGCGGGTAAAACATACCAACTAGCCCGTAACGTCTCTAACTCACACCATAGCGACTTCTGAAAGACAGCCTTCCTACAACGCGTAATCAGCAAGTCAGCTGAAAAAGCACACCCTCGGGAAAAAAACCAAAGCGCCCAACAAAAACAAACCCACAAACCTCCATCAGTCCCCCAGAGAGCTGAGCGGTGAGAAGGCCCCCTTGAAGCACGCCGACTCGTAGTGCTTGTTCAGGTAGCTCTTGAGCGCAAACGTCTTGTCGCAGCGCTTGCACTTGTAGTGTTTGAAGGCCGAGTGCGTCTGCATGTGGGCGCGCAGGTTGGAGCGGTCGGCGAACGCCTTCCCGCAGTGCGCGCAGCCGAATGGCTTCTCGCCCGTGTGCGAGCGCATGTGGCCCTGCAGGAGCCACGGCCGGCTGAACGCCTTGCTGCACACGTCGCACTTGTGCTTGAGGTCGTGGGTCAGCAGGTGCATGGCCATGGCGGGCATGGACACGTACACCTTGCCGCACGTCGGGCACTTCTTGGCCATCTTGCTGTCGATGCTGCGGTGCGTCTGCTTGTGGCGGCTCAGGTTGGAGGACGTGGCGTACGTCTTGCCGCACTCGCCGCACGTGTGTCTCTGGATGCTGTCGCCGACGCCGCCGCCGCCCCCCCCGCCGACCGCGCCGCCGACCCCGCCCTCGATGCCGCCGCCGCCGCCGCCGCCACGGGGGTTCCCCAGCGCTTTCCGCCGCGAGCGCCCGTCCGTGATGAAGAAGGCGTCGACGGCGTAGCCATCGCTGACGGCCGCGTCGCCGTTGATGTAGCCGCCGCCGCCACCGCCGCCGCCGCCGCCACTGCCGCTGCTGGCCGCCGACTCGGACGCCACCGACTCGGACGACGCCTCGGAGCGCGGGCTGTCGGGCTGGTCCGAGTCGCCGTGGAGACCGCCGTAGTCGGTGTCATGCAGGCGGTCGTAGAGGATGGCCGGGTGGTGGCTCGGCGAGGGCACCTTGGAGGAGAGGACGCCGGCGGCCGTGGCGTTGCTGTCCACCACCACGTCATACGGCGACGGGCTCAGATAGTCACTGATGTAGCCTGGGGAGGGAGAGGGGGGGAGACGTTAGACAGAGGGTGGAGGGAGGGGGGGGAGAGACGTTAGACAGAGGGTGGAGGGAGGGGGGGGAGAGACGTTAGACAGAGGGTGGAGGGAGAGAGAGAGATGTTAGAGAGAGGTTGGAGAGAGAGAGGGATAGAAAGACGTTAGAGAGAGGTTGAGGGAGAGAGAAAGGGATAGAGAGTGGTTAGAGAGAGAGAGAGAGAGAGAGAGAGAGAGAGAGAATTTATATAGATAGGTCGGAAATAGAGAGGGGTAGAGGGATGTATAGCGAGAGGTTAGAGAGAGAGAGATGTGGTTCATTAATGGTCCGTGTACAAGACCGATGGACGGGAAATGTATCGATATGTTGGGGGAACCGCACAATAGTAGGATTCAATAGGGTTAGAGTGGTGTGTGTGTGTGTGTGTGTGTGTGTGTGTGTGTGTGTGTGTGTGTGTGTGTGTGTGTGTGTGTGTGTGTGTGTGTGTGTGTGTGTGTGTGTGTGTGTGTGTGTGTGTGTGTGTGTGTGTGTGTGTGTGTGTGTGTGTGTGTGTGTATATGTGTGTGAGCAAGGCAGAGGAAGGGAGCGAGACAAAGAGGCCTATGCATTCTCCGGTAACCCTAGGAAGACTCCAACACATTGATTTCACATAATCCTGTTCTGGCTCTGAGATCTCTCTTCCTCTCTCTCGCTCCCTCTTCCTCCCTCTCTCTCCCTCTCGCTCTGACTCTCTCTCTTCTTCTCCCTCCGTCTCCAGAGATCTACTCAAAGGATCCGCTAAACGTGGGAAAAGCACTTGAGAATATCGATTGTCTTTCGTAGGTTTTACAAAACACACATTTTCATATTGTATTTACACCCAGTCTGAACAAGTGTTATGTGTTTATTTTCCTTACGTCGCTAACTTCAGTCTGCTAAAATGGTTATTAGCGTCAGGATAGTCTAGTCGCCCCTGACTCCCAGCCCGAATGGTCTGGGTTCAAACCCGGACAGCCATTCTCTACCTGTGGGCATCACTGAGCAAAGTGCCCCAATGCAACCGGCTCCATAACGACACGTTTCTAAAATGGACAACAAGTCACTCTGAATGAATGCCTCCACTGAATAAATCAATTGTATTTCCGTGTTCCCAATTGTTTATTAGAAAGCCCATAGAATGGTATTCATTGATTCCTCTTACAGACAGAGGGAGACTTAGTTCATAAAGGCCTTGAGATAGGGAAATGCTATAGGTTAACCTTGCAGCAATGGTAAGGCAAACATCTGGTTGGTAATAGAAATAGCCACATAGGTCAACTACATAGAGTATATCATTCCACATATCATCCTTCTGTTCTTTGTTTATTTTTCGGGCTCTTCTGAAA
>NC_082403.1:6980817-6995817 GCF_031168955.1 Gadus macrocephalus
TTTGATATCTGCTCTTCCAGACACATGACTACCACTTCACAGGGGAGAAAAGCGTGCCAACACCTCTGTCGTGCACCAGTGTTCTGCAGTCGTGGCACCGACCAAGGACACAGGTTTATGTGTATACCTCAGGCCTAGCCAAACATCCTGTATAGTCTACTCAATAATAGTATTTTAAGTTCTAGTATATAGACAGACGCGACTAACACTGACTTAAGTGTTGCTACACTGACGATATGATTTATGTGCTGACATCTTTTTTTTTTGCTCAAGGGGATTCGCTCCAGGGGATTCGCCCGGAACCCACTGACCAACTTGTGGTCAGGAAACCCAAGGTTTGGGTTAGGTGTTTTATTTTAACACATACATGGACACATACCTCCTGAATGCCAAATAAATATGGCCGAGGGACACACACACCCCATTTCATTTATTTATTTCTGTTAAATGTATATATTTAAATTTCGATAAATTTCCTAAAAAAAAGAACTCACCCCTTATATTTTATTTGACAAAGACAACAGCCTTATGTTTTTTTTCATGACGACCAATAAAAAACTACAGTGTTACCACTTATGTTTTTATTCATGACGACCAATAAAAAAACAACAGTATTACCCCTTATGTTTTTTTTCATGACGACCAATAAAAAACAACAGCGTAACCCCTTATGTTTTTTTTCATGACGACCAATAAAGAACAACAGCGTTACCCCTTATGGTTTTTTTCATGACGACCAAAGAAAAACGACAGTGTCACCCCTCATGTTTCAATTGATAAAAACGACAGTGTTACCCCCTATGTTTTAATTGATAAATATCGACAGTGTTACCCCTTATGTTTTTTTTCATGGCGACCAAAGAAAAACGACAGTGTCAACCCTCATGTTTCATTTGATAAAAACGACAGTGTTACCCCCTCTGTTTTAATTGATAAATATCGACAGTGTGTCGACAGTGTGTTGCCCTTATGTTTTTTTTTATGACGACCAATAAAAAATGACAGTGTTACCCCTCATGTTTTTTTTCATGACGACCAATAAAAAACAACAGTGTTACCCCTAATGGTTTTTTCATGACGACCAAAGAAAAACGACAGTGTAACCCTTTACGTTTCATTCGATAAAAACGACAGTTTTACCGCTTAAGCTTTTTTCCCATGATGGCTGATGAAAAACAACAGTGTTACCCCTTATATTTTATTTGACAAGGACAAATTTATTTATTTTTTCAAATATGTTTTTTTTCATGACGACAAATAAAATACGACAGTGTAACCCCTTATATTTTATTTGACAAAGACAACAGTGTTAAGGCCCCTTTTGGTTATTCATGACGACCAAAAAAAACTAATAAAATATTATAGTGTTACCCCTTATATTTTATTTGACAAAGACAACAGTGCTACCCCTTATGTTTTTTTTCATGACGACCAATAAAAAACTACAGTGTTACCCCTTATGTTTTTATTCATGACGACCAATAAAAAAACTACAGTGTTACCCCTTATGTTTTTTTTCATGACGACCAATAAAAAACGACAGTGTTACCCCTTATGTTTTTATTCATGACGACCAATAAAAAAACAACAGTGTTACCCCTTATGTTTTTTTCATGACGATCAATAAAAAACAACAGTGTTACCCCTTATGTTTTTTTTCATGACGAACAATAAAATACAACAGTGTTACCCCTTATGTTTTTTTTCATGACGACCAATAAAAAACAACGGTGTTACCCCTTATGTTTTTTTTCATGACGACCAATAAAAAACAACAGTGTTACCCCTTATGTTTTTCTTCATGAAGACCAATAAAAAACAACAGTGTTACCCCTTATATTTTATTTGACAAAAACAACAGTGTTATCCCTTATGTTTTTTTCATGACGATCAATAAAAAACAACAGTGTTACCCCTTATGTTTCTTTTCATGGTGACCAATAAAAAACAGTGTTACCCCTTATGTTTTTTTTCATGACGACCAATAAAAAACAACAGTGCTACCCCTTATGTTTTTTTTCATGACGACCAATAAAAAACAACAGTGTTACCCCTTATGTTTTTCTTCATGAAGACCAATAAAAAACAACAGTGTTATCCCTTATGTTTTTTTCATGACGATCAATAAAAAACAACAGTGTTACCCCTTATGTTTTTTTTCATGACGAACAATAAAATACAACAGTGTTACCCCTTATGTTTCTTTTCATGGCGACCAATAAAAAACAGTGTTACCCCTTATGTTTTTTTTCATGACGACCAATAAAAAACAACAGTGCTACCCCTTATGTTTTTTTTCATGACGACCAATAAAAAACAACAGTGTAACCCCTTATGTTTTTTTTCATGACGACCAATAAAGAACAACAGCGTTACCCCTTATGGTTTTTTTCATGACGACCAAAGAAAAACGACAGTGTCACCCCTCATGTTTCAATTGATAAAAACGACAGTGTTACCCCCTATGTTTTAATTGATAAATATCGACAGTGTTACCCCTTATGTTTTTTTTCATGGCGACCAAAGTAAAACGACAGTGTCAACCCTCATGTTTCATTTGATAAAAACGACAGTGTTACCCCCTCTGTTTTAATTGATAAATATCGACAGTGTTACCCCTTATGTTTTTTTTTATGACGACCAATTAAAAAATGACAGTGTTACCCCTCATGTTTTTTTTCATGACGACCAATAAAAAACAACAGTGTTACCCCTAATGGTTTTTTCATGACGACCAAAGAAAAACGACAGTGTAACCCTTTACGTTTCATTCGATAAAAACGCTAGTTTTACCGCTTAAGCTTTTTTCCCATGATGGCTGATGAAAAACAACAGTGTTACCCCTTATATTTTATTTGACAAGGACAAATTTATTTATTTTTTCAAATATGTTTTTTTTCATGACGACAAATAAAATACGACAGTGTAACCCCTTATATTTCATTTGACAAAGACAACAGTGTTAAGGCCCCTTTTGGTTATTCATGACGACCAAAAAAAACAAATAAAATATTACAGTGTTACCCCTTATATTTTATTTGACAAAGACAACAGTGCTACCCCTTATGTTTTTTTTCATGACGACCAATAAAAAACTACAGTGTTACCCCTTATGTTTTTATTCATGACGACCAATAAAAAAACTACAGTGTTACCCCTTATGTTTTTTTTCATGACGACCAATAAAAAACTACAGTGTTACCCCTTATGTTTTTATTCATGACGACCAATAAAAAAACAACAGTGTTACCCCTTATGTTTTTTTCATGACGATCAATAAAAAACAACAGTGTTACCCCTTGTGTTTTTTTTCATGACGAAAAATAAAATACAACAGTGTTACCCCTTATGTTTTTTTGGAAAAAGACAACAGTGTTACCCCTTATGTTTTTTTTCATGACGACCAATAAAAAACAACGGTGTTACCCCTTATGTTTTTTTTCATGACGACCAATAAAAAACAACAGTGTTACCCCTTATGTTTTTCTTCATGAAGACCAATAAAAAACAACAGTGTTACCCCTTATATTTTATTTGACAAAAACAACAGTGTTATCCCTTATGTTTTTTTCATGACGATCAATAAAAAACAACAGTGTTACCCCTTATGTTTTTTTTCATGACGAACAATAAAATACAACAGTGTTACCCCTTATGTTTCTTTTCATGGCGACCAATAAAAAACAGTGTTACCCCTTATGTTTTTCTTCATGAAGACCAATAAAAAACAACAGTGCTACCCCTTATGTTTTATTTGACAAAAACAACAGTGTTATCCCATATGTTTTTTTCATGACGATCAATAAAAAACAACAGTGTTACCCCTTATGTTTTTTTTCATGACGAACAATAAAATACAACAGTGTTACCCCTTATGTTTCTTTTCATGGCGACCAATAAAAAACAGTGTTACCCCTTATTTTTTTTTTCATGACGACCAATAAAAAACAACAGTGCTACCCCTTATGTTTTTTTTTTCATGACGACCAATAAAAAACAACAGTGCTACCCCTTATGTTTGTTTTCATGACGACCAATAAAAAACAACAGTGCTACCCCTTATGTTTTTTTTCATGACGACCAATAAAAAACAACAGTGTTACCCCTTATATTTTATTTGACAAAGACAACAGTGTTACCCCTTATGTTTTTTTTCATGACGACCAATAACAAACCAACAGTGTTACACCTTAGGTTTTTTTTCATGACGACCAATAAAAAAAAACAGTGTTACCCCTTATGTTTTTTTTCATGACGACCAATAAAAAAACGACAGTGTTACCCCTTGTTGTTTTTTTATGACGACTGATAAAAAAACGACAGTGTTACCCCTTATATTTTATTTGAAAAAGACAACAGTGTTACCCCTTATGTTTTTTTTCATGACGACCAATAAAAAAACAACAGTGTTACCCCTTATGTTTTTTTCATGACAACCAATAAAAAACAACAGTGTTACCCCTCATGTTATTTCCATGTTGACCAATAAATAACGACTGTGGCAATCCAGTGAACGTTTTTACGGGGATCCAAACATAAGCTGTTTAGAGTGTTAACCTCCGAACTTAACAATGCACCATCAAGACACCATATAAATTAATCACAAAGGTTATACTTGCCTTTATAATTCGCATGAAATAGAGATATGAGTCTTCCAACAGAAGACATCTACCAGACTTGAACCCCGGTCCCCAGGGGGTAAGGCAGAGTGTACTCCACTGCACCACTGAGGCGATGACAATACACAATAATCAATCATCAATAAAGAGGATATACATGACATTAAAATGTATGTTTGCGTTTCTATTATTTCCCGTATGTTTTTTTTTATGACGACCAATAAAAATGACAGTGTTACCCCTTGTTTTTTTTCATGACGACCAATAAAAAAAAAAACAGTGTTACCCCTTATGCTTTTTTTCAAGACGACCAATAAAAAACAACAGTGTTACCCCGTATGTTTTTTTTCATGACGACCAATAAAAAACAACAGTGTTACCCCTTATGATTTTTTTCATGACGACCAATAAAAAACAACAGTGTTACCCCTTATGGTTTTTTTCATGACGACCAATAAAAAACAACAGTGTTACCCCTTATGTTTTTTTTCATGACGACCAATAAAAAACAACAGTGTTGCCCCTTATGGTTTTTTTCATGACGACCAATAAAAAACAACAGTGTTACCCCTTATATTTTATTTGAAAAAGTCAACAGTGTTACCCCTTATGTTTTTTTTCATGACGACCAATAAAAAACAACAGTGTTACCCCTTATGTTTTTTTTCATGACGACCAATAAAAATCAACAGTGTTACCCCTTATATTTTATTTGAAAAAGACAACAGTGTTACCCCTTATATTTTATTTGACAAAGACAACAGTGTTACCCCTTATGTTTTTTTTCATGACGACCAATAAAAAACAACAGTGTTACCCCTTATATTTTATTTGACAAAGACAACAGTGTTACCCCTTATGTTTTTCTTCATGACGACCAATAAAAAACAACAGTGTTACCCCTTTTATTTTATTTGACAAAAACAACCCTTATGTTCTTTTCATGACGACCAATAAAAAACAACAGTGTTACCCCTTATGTTTTTTTTCATGACAACCAATAAAAAACAACAGTGTTACCCCTAATGTTTTTTTTCATGACGACCAATAAAAAACAACAGTGCTTCCCCTTATGTTATTTCCATGTTGACCAATAAATAACGACTGTGGCACCCCTGTCAACGTTTTTGCGGGGATCCGAACATAAGCTTTTCAGAGTGTTAACCTCCGAACTTTACAATGCACCATCAAGACACCGGTTAAACTCATCTCAAAGAAGTTGTCTTTATAATTCACATGAAATATAGATTAGAGTCTTCCAACAGAAGACATCTACCAGACTTGAACCCCGGTCTCCAGGGGGTTAGGCAGAGTGCACTCCACTGCACCACTGAGGCGATGACAATACACAATAATCAATCATCAATAAAGAGGATATACATGACATTAAAATGTATGCGTGTATTTCTATTATTTCCCTTATGTGTTTTTTTTTGACGACCAATAAAAACGACAGTGTTACCCCTTATGTTTTTTTTCATGACAACCAATAAAAAACAACAGTGTTACCCCTTATGTTTTTTTTCATGATGACCAATAAAATACAACAGTGTTACCCCTTATGGTATTTCCATGTTGACCAATAAATAACGACTGTGGCAATCCAGTGAACGTTTTTACGGGGATCCAAACATGAGCTGTTTAGAGTGTTAACCTCCGAACTTAACAATGCACCATCAAGACACCAAATAAATTAATCACAAAGGTTATACTTGCCTTTATAATTTGCATGAAATAGAGATATGAGTCTTCCAACAGAAGACATCTACCAGACTTGAACCCCGGTCTCCAGGGGGTTAGGCAGAGTGCACTCCACTGCACCACTGAGGTGATGTCAATACACAACAATCAATCATCAATAAAGAGGATATACATGACATTAAAATGTATGCGTGTATTTCTATTATTTCCCTTATGTGTTTTTTTTTGACGACCAATAAAAACGACAGTGTTACCCCTTATGTTTTTTTTCATGACAACCAATAAAAAACAACAGTGTTACCCCTTATGTTTTTTTTCATGATGACCAATAAAATACAACAGTGTTACCCCTTATGGTATTTCCATGTTGACCAATAAATAACGACTGTGGCAATCCAGTGAACGTTTTTACGGGGATCCAAACATGAGCTGTTTAGAGTGTTAACCTCCGAACTTAACAATGCACCATCAAGACACCAAATAAATTAATCACAAAGGTTATACTTGCCTTTATAATTTGCATGAAATAGAGATATGAGTCTTCCAACAGAAGACATCTACCAGACTTGAACCCCGGTCTCCAGGGGGTTAGGCAGAGTGCACTCCACTGCACCACTGAGGTGATGTCAATACACAACAATCAATCATCAATAAAGACATTAAAATGTATGTGTGTATTTCTATTATTTCCCTTGTGTTTTTTTTTGACGACCAATAAAAACGACAGTGTTACCCCTTATGGTTTTTTTCATGACGACCAATAAAAAACAACAGTGTTACCCCTTATATTTTATTTGAAAAAGACAACAGTGTTACCCCTTATGTTTTTTTTCATGACGACCAATAAAAAACAACAGTGTTACCCCTTATGTTTTTTTTCATGACGACCAATAAAAATCAACAGTGTTACCCCTTATATTTTATTTGAAAAAGACAACAGTGTTACCCCTTATATTTTATTTGACAAAGACAACAGTGTTACCCCTTATGTTTTTTTTCATGACGACCAATAAAAAACAACAGTGTTACCCCTTATATTTTATTTGACAAAGACAACAGTGTTACCCCTTATGTTTTTCTTCATGACGACCAATAAAAAACAACAGTGTTACCCCTTTTATTTTATTTGACAAAAACAACCCTTATGTTCTTTTCATGACGACCAATAAAAAACAACAGTGTTACCCCTTATGTTTTTTTCATGACGACCAAAAAAAAACAACAGTGTTACCCCTTGTTGTTTTTTTATGACGACTGATAAAAAACGACAGTGTTACCCATTATATTTTATTTGAAAAAGACAACAGTGTTACCCCTTATGTTTTTTTTCATGACGACCAATAAAAAACAACAGTGTTACCCCTTATATTTTATTTGACAAAGACAACAGTGTTACCCCTTATGTTTTTTTTCATGACGACCAATAAAAAACCAACAGTGTTACACCTTATTTTTTTTTTCATGACGACCAATAAAAAAAAACAGTGTTACCCCTTATGTTTTTTTTCATGACGACCAATAAAAAAACGACAGTGTTACCCCTTGTTGTTTTTTTATGACGACTGATAAAAAACGACAGTGTTACCCCTTATATTTTATTTGAAAAAGACAACAGTGTTACCCCTTATGTTTTTTTTCATGACGACCAATAAAAAACAACAGTGCTACCCCTCATGTTATTTCCATGTTGACCAATAAATAACGACTGTGGCAATCCAGTGAACGTTTTTACGGGGATCCAAACATGAGCTGTTTAGAGGGTTAACCTCCGAACTTAACAATGCACCATCAAGACACCAAATAAATGAATCACAAAGGTTATACTTGCCTTTATAATTCGCATGAAATAGAGATATGAGTCTTCCAACAGAAGACATCTACCAGACTTGAACCCCGGTCTCCAGGGGGTTAGGCAGAGTGCACTCCACTGCACCACTGAGGTGATGACAATACACAATAATCAATCATCAATAAAGAGGATATACATGACATTAAAATGTATGTGTGTATTTCTATTATTTCCCTTATGTGTTTTTTTTTGACGACCAATAAAAACGACAGTGTTACCCCTTATGTTTTTTTTCATGACGACCAATAAAAAAAAACAGTGTTACCCCTCATGGTTTTTTTCATGACGACCAATAAAAAAAAACAGTGTTACCCCTTATGGTTTTTTTCATGACGACCAATAAAAAACAACAGTGTTACCCCTTATATTTTATTTGAAAAAGACAACAGTGTTACCCCTTATGTTTTTTTCATGACGACCAATAAAAAACAACAGTGTTACCCCTTATGTTTTTTTTCATGACGACCAATAAAAATCAACAGTGTTACCCCTTATATTTTATTTGAAAAAGACAACAGTGTTACCCCTTATATTTTATTTGACAAAGACAACAGTGTTACCCCTTATGTTTTTTTTCATGACGACCAATAAAAAACAACAGTGTTACCCCTTATATTTTATTTGACAAAGACAACAGTGTTACCCCTTATGTTTTTCTTCATGACGACCAATAAAAAACAACAGTGTTACCCCTTTTATTTTATTTGACAAAAACAACCCTTATGTTCTTTTCATGACGACCAATAAAAAACAACAGTGTTACCCCTTATGTTTTTTTTCATGACAACCAATAAAAAACAACAGTGTTACCCCTTATGTTTTTTTTCATGACGACCAATAAAAAACAACAGTGCTTCCCCTTATGTTATTTCCATGTTGACCAATAAATAACGACTGTGGCACCCCTGTCAACGTTTTTGCGGGGATCCGAACATAAGCTTTTCAGAGTGTTAACCTCCGAACTTTACAATGCACCATCAAGACACCGGTTAAACTCATCTCAAAGAAGTTGTCTTTATAATTCACGTGAAATATAGATAAGAGTCTTCCAACAGAAGACATCTACCAGACTTGAACCCCGGTCTCCAGGGGGTTAGGCAGAGTGCACTCCACTGCACCACTGAGGCGATGACAATACACAATAATCAATCATCAATAAAGAGGATATACATGACATTAAAATGTATGTGTGTATTTCTATTATTTCCCTTATGTGGTTTTTTTTGACGACCAATAAAAACGACAGTGTTACCCCTTATGTTTTTTTTCTTGATGACCAATAAAATACAACAGTTTTACCCCTTCTATTTTTTTCATGACGACCAATAAAAAACCACAGTGTTACCCCTGATGTTTTTTTTTCATGACGACAAATAAAAAACCACAGTGTTACCCCTTATGTTTTTTTTTCATGACGACCAATAAAAAACAACAGTGTCACCCATTTTTTTTTATTTGATCAATATCGACAGTGTTACCCCTTATGTTTATTTCATGACGGCCGATAAAAAACTACAGTTACCCCTTTTGTTTTTTTTCTTGACGACCAATAAAAAACAACAGTGTTACCCATTTTTCTTTTTTTCATGACGACCAATAAAAAACGACACTGTTACCCCTTATATTTTATTTGACAAAGACAACAGTGTTACCCTTTATGTTTTTTTTCATGACGACCAACATAAAACAACAGTGTTACCCCTTTTGTTTTTTTTCATGACGACCAATAAAAAACAACAGTGTTACCCCTTATGTTTTTTTTCATGACGACCAAAGAAAAACAACAGTGTTACCCCCTATGTTTTATTTGATAAATATCGACAGTGTTACCCCTTTTGTTTTTTTTCATGACGACCAATAAAAAACAACAGTGTTACCCCTTATGTTATTTTAATGACGACCAATTAAAAACGACAGTGTCACCCCTTGTGTTTTTTTTCACGACGACCAAAGAAAAACAACGGTGTTACCCCCTATGTTTTATTTGATAAATATCGACAGTGTTACCCCTTATGTTTATTTCATGACGGCAGATTAAAAACGACAGTTACCCCTTAAGTTTTTTTTCTTGACGACCAATAAAAAACCACAGTGTTACCCCTTATGTTTTTTTTTCATGACGACCAATAAAAAACAACAGTGTTACCCATTTTTTTTTATTTGATCAATATCGACAGTGTTACCCCTTATGTTTATTTCATGACGGCCGATAAAAAACTACAGTTACCCCTTTTTTTTTTTTTCTTGACGACCAATAAAAAACAACAGTGTTACCCATTTTTCTTTTTTTCATGACGACCAATAAAAAACGACACTGTTACCCCTTATATTTTATTTGACAAAGACAACAGTGTTACCCTTTATGTTTTTTTTCATGACGACCAACATAAAACAACAGTGTTACCCCTTTTGTTTTTTTTCATGACGACCAATAAAAAACAACAGTGTTACCCCTTATGTTTTTTTTCATGACGACCAAAGAAAAACAACAGTGTTACCCCCTATGTTTTATTTGATAAATATCGACAGTGTTACCCCTTTTGTTTTTTTTCATGACGACCAATAAAAAACAACAGTGTTACCCCTTATGTTATTTTAATGACGACCAATTAAAAACGACAGTGTCACCCCTTGTGTTTTTTTTCACGACGACCAAAGAAAAACAACGGTGTTACCCCCTATGTTTTATTTGATAAATATCGACAGTGTTACCCCTTATGTTTATTTCATGACGGCAGATTAAAAACGACAGTTACCCCTTATGTTTTTTTTCTTGACGACCAATATAAAACAACAGTGTTTCCCCTTTTGTTTTTTTTCATGACGACCAATAAAAAACAACAGTGTTACCCCTTATGTTTTTTTTATGACGACCAATTAAAAACGACAGTGTTACCCCTTGTGTTTTTTTTCATGACGACCAAAGAAAAACAACGGTGTTACCCCTTATGTTTTATTTGATAAATATCGACAGTGTTACCCCTTATGTTTATTTCTTGACGACCAATAAAAAACAACAGTGTTACCCCTTATGTTTTTTTTCATGACGACCAATAAAAAACGACACTGTTACCCCTTATATTTTATTTGACAAAGACAACAGTGTTACCCTTTATGTTTTTTTTCATGACGACCAATAAAAAACAACAGTGTTACCCCCTATGTTTTATTTGATAAATATCGACAGTGTTACCCCTTTTGTTTTTTTTCATGACGACCAATAAAAAACAACAGTGTTACCCCTTTTGTTTTTTTTCATGACGACCAATAAAAAACAACAGTGTTACCCCTTTTGTTTTTTTTCATGACGACCAATTAAAAACGACAGTGTTACCCCTTGTGTTTTTTTTCACGACGACCAAAGAAAAACAACGGTGTTACCCCCTATGTTTTATTTGATAAATATCGACAGTGTTACCCCTTATGTTTATTTCATGACGGCAGATTAAAAACGACAGTTACCCCTTATGTTTTTTTTCTTGACGACCAATAAAAAACAACAGTGTTACCCCTTTTGTTTTTTTTCATGACGACCAATTAAAAACGACAGTGTTACCCCTTGTGTTTTTTTTCACGACGACCAAAGAAAAACAACGGTGTTACCCCCTATGTTTTATTTGATAAATATCGACAGTGTTACCCCTTATGTTTATTTCATGACGGCAGATTAAAAACGACAGTTACCCCTTATGTTTTTTTTCTTGACGACCAATAAAAAACAACAGTGTTACCCCTTATGTTTTTTTTCATGACGACCAATATAAAACAGTGTTTCCCCTTTTGTTTTTTTTCATGACGACCAATAAAAAACAACAGTGTTACCCCTTATGTTTTTTTTATGACGACCAATTAAAAACGACAGTGTTACCCCTTGTGTTTTTTTTCATGACGACCAAGGAAAAACAACGGTGTTACCCCTTATGTTTTATTTGATAAATATCGACAGTGTTACCCCTTTTGTTTTTTTTCATGACGACCAATAAAAAACAACAGTGTAACCCCTTTTGTTTTTTTTCATGACGACCAATAAAAAACAACAGTGTTACCCCTTATGTTATTTTAATGACGACCAATTAAAAACGACAGTGTTACCCCTTGTGTTTTTTTTCACGACGACCAAAGAAAAACAACGGTGTTACCCCCTATGTTTTATTTGATAAATATCGACAGTGTTACCCCTTATGTTTATTTCATGACGGCAGATTAAAAACGACAGTTACCCCTTATGTTTTTTTTCTTGACGACCAATAAAAAACAACAGTGTTACCCCTTATGTTTTTTTTCATGACGACCAATATAAAACAGTGTTTCCCCTTTTGTTTTTTTTCATGACGACCAATAAAAAACAACAGTGTTACCCCTTATGTTTTTTTTATGACGACCAATTAAAAACGACAGTGTTACCCCTTGTGTTTTTTTTCATGACGACCAAAGAAAAACAACGGTGTTACCCCTTATGTTTTATTTGATAAATATCGACAGTGTTACCCCTTATGTTTATTTCATGACGGCCGATAAAAAACGACAGTTACCCCTTATGTTTTTTTTCTTGACGACCAATAAAAAACAACAGTGTTACCCCTTATGTTTTTTTTCATGACGACCAATAAAAAACGACACTGTTACCCCTTATATTTTATTTGACAAAGCCAACACTGTTACCCCTTATGTTTCTTTTCATGAAGACCAATAAAAAACAACAGTGTTACCCCTTTAGTCTTTTTTCATGACGACCAAAGAAAAACAACAGTTTTTATGTTTTATTTGATTAATATCGACAGTGTTGCCCCTTATGTTTATTTTGTGACGGCCTAAACATGAGCTGTTTAGAGTATTAAACTCTGAGCTTATCAATGCGCCAACAAGACACCGAAAAAAGTCAACACAATGGTTATACTTGACTTTATAATTTGCATGAAAAGAGATAAGAGTCTTCCAACAGAGGACATAAACCGGAAGTGAACCCCGGTCTCAAGGGGGTTAGCTCGCAGCTCTCTCCACTTCCCACTGAGATTTACAATATAAATGTGTCTGTGGTTATATATGACATTATATAGGTGCAATAGACATGATAGCATTATGTTTCAAATTAAAGATATTGTGTTTTCCACAGAAATCGAGCCGCGGTCGCCAGTGGGTTAGGCAGAGTGCACTCCACTGCACCACTGAGGCGATGACAATACGCAATAATCAATCATCAATAAAGAGGATATATATGACATTAAAATGTATGTGTGTATTTCTATTATTTCCCTTATGTTTTTTTTCATGACGACCAATAAAAAACGACAGTGTTACCCCTCATGGTTTTTTCGTGAGACTGATAAAAAACGACAGTGTTACCCCTTATGTTTTTTTTCATGACGACCAAAGAAAATGACCGTGTCACCCCTTATGTTTCATTTGATAAAAACGAGAGTGTTACCCCTCATGTTTCATTTGATTAAAACAACAGTGTTACCCCCTATGTTTTATTTGATAAATGATAGATGACGTTTTCTGGAATGCCGATTTCAGGCTCCGATCCTTATTTGTTGCCCCCAGTTTTTTTTAGTCCATTAGTATCAGCCTCACGCTTGCCTCAGTGAGGCACTTGGCCACCAATAATCTTTATCTGATAATGGCAAAGTTAAGTACTATATATTTGTGACTTCTTGTGAACAGTTTGTGCTGGGTTACTATCATTGATCGTTGAAATCAGTCATCAAATCATAGACGATAATTTCGCCGGGGACGCTTGGGACGAGTTTTCTTCAAGATTCATTTTGTACCCACAACAAAACCCGATTTGAATTATTATGGATTATTTTGGACAATGAATGAGGTATTAATACCAATACTCTTTGGCTGGGACGTTGTCAACATTGGGTATATGGAGCAGAACATAGTGGGTCATATGTCAACGTTTTTTGTGTGCATTTTATTCATTAGTAAGCTACATGGATATGCCACCTTTCAGAACCTTTCATTACCTGCACTAAAGAGAATAAAAGAGCGCATCCTGATTGTTTGATTGTGGTCGTACTGGTGTTGTTGTTGGTGCGGTCGTCAAGATGGCGGCGCAATGCTACAGTGACGTCACGTGAACCAAACGAATAAACTTTTTGTTTATGGCATCGATTTCTCCTCAGATTAGGCCAATAAAGCAATGATAACAAAAACAAAAAAAAACACAAACGCTCGATCAAAGACTCGGCCCGACCCGGCTCAAGGATAGTGGTGGGAAATATCGGCGGGCCGGGTCGGGTCAATCAAAACCCTCATTGTTTAACATGAATTGGCTAAACAAATGACCACTGTAGCATATTTAAACACAATTCAAAATTGTGCAGAGAATTATTTCCATTGGTCATTCGTGAGAGTTGCTGGTGTTGTATTTCCTCGGACAAACGGATGAACAAAATGTTTGCAATGAGTTTCGGCTTTGGATATTTGGATAAACGGGGATTGAAAGAAGACACACTGTTGATGGACGGAGGGGTCGAGGAGGACGAAACGGAATAATGAAGTCCTGCAGGTCGGAAGGGGCTCTTCCGTGCGGGATCTTTGGCTGTTCAATGGGACTCAGCTCCCAGTTCCTCTAACGGTCTTCGATTCAAGGAAACAGGATTTATTTTTAAATCCTTTTAAAAAAAATTAAAATTTTTAAATATTTTTAAAAGAATACAGAAAAGTGTTGTTGAAATCATTGTACACTGAACAAAGTGAAATCATGAAATAAATCCAACGCGCGTTTAACAAACACTAGGCTATATGTAGCTCTCAAGTAGATCTTCCGGGAAAATCCTAGTCGGCGTCTTGGGGGTGCACGGGTAAGAGTGTGGGCTAACA
>NC_082403.1:7009540-7247040 GCF_031168955.1 Gadus macrocephalus
GAAACATAACATGGCTTAATACATAACACGTACAAAAACAGGTAAACAATGCAAACAATGTCTCAAGGACTTGGGGATGAAAACATTTGTGGTAATAGATAATTTAGTGTTGAGGTCATAGCATTATCAAAAATATGTATATTGGGGGTTTAGTGGATTTTTGCTCTCACAAAGAGAACCTTACTTACGTTTAATAAGAAAGATAAAGTAGACACCTGTTCTCCTAAAAGAAAATTAGCGTTATTTTTTGCCATGTGTACCTCAAGAATGTTTCCAGTAAGTAAGTAGGTACAGGTTGTTCAGGAAATAAAGCCTGACAACATAGCCATCCATATAAAATCATATTGATGTAATTTGAACAACCTGTGGAGAACAATACAGTGTTGTGTCCGAGGTGAATCTGTCAGAGACTTTGTGTTTAGCATGCTACACTTTCTTAACGTTGTCAATTTTTGACTCGCTGGAATGTAAGCACCATGGAAGGAGGAGCAGTGTAGATGTCACGAATGAAATGCGATATTGACTTTGACTACCCATACAAACCCTGAAAGGGTCACGCGATCAACAATTCATTTGTTTTCTCATGTGTTGCAATAGTTCTCATTGTCTAGCTTCAGCCAGTTTTGATCCATTAAACAATGTTTGGTCCATCTTCGCGTGCAAATATGACAAAACAAAACTATCAAAATATCCTCATTGTCACGCGACAATGTAGTAATGCGATAAAAGAATTAAGTGAATAAAAGTGATATAATTTGTGTTTATGTTGACATATTCCACAGTTAACTTTGATAAAAAAAGCCAGAATCTTCTGTCTTCAATGTTCGATATTGTGAAATAATATAACTGTGACTTGAATGCATATGCAATCGTTTTTCTCCATAACACTTCTTTGATATGAAGATCAACCCAACCCGCCCCTGCCTTCTTCTTGGCCCCCCTGCGTCCCGGTTAACTCTACTGTGCCCCACTGCCCACCTGTTTAAAGTAGGTTCTGATTTGTTTATTTCACTGCTTATAAGAATAATGAATTATTCATAACTTAGTTGGCTTCTTAGCACTCTAATTTAGAGAACCCTAGGCCCAACAAGCCTGGATCATGAACTATCTTAGTATTTGTTGTTTTTCTACTTCTTATGTTCATTGTGGCCTTATACATCTCAACTTTTTCCTATAACATGATTCGAAATTATTCTAAACTATCAGCGTGACTGCGAAAAAGTTTAAAAAAAAAGAAAAAAAAAAAAGAGTGAGATAACGCAAACGCTGACTACACTAATGTCAGCCACCAGCCACGATGTCAGTCTTTAGATGAGACATTCCCCAACCGACTTCCGCGTACAGTCGACCGCCAAGAGCCACGTCTCGGCCAATCAGAATAGAGAGCCAAGTGCACTCAAGTCTCTTAAAACTGATAACGTTATGGCTCAGCTTGTACTGCAGGCGCTCGCGCTTGGATGTCAGTGAAAGTCCAGCTTCGTCTGGGAATCCAACACAATTGTAACCAATTAATTCGATTAATTTTTTGTTGTTATTTTTCTTTTTCTACTTTGAAACAATGTTGTCTCACCCGTTGCTTGTTTGCGCCGTGGTGTTATTCGCCTGTATCGGTGGAGCGCCTTGTACACAGCCGGGTATAGAGGATGCTTACACAGACGTGGTCGGTGTGGTGTCGCCGGGAGGAGAGCATCTGACGGAGGAGTCCGTCCGCTCGCTTTTTAATACCCTGGAGAAACGTGTGCAGTGCGGTGGAGTGTCGTGTGAAAAGGTACGGTGTTTATTGTGCTTCTGTGCCCGGGCTGCTCCTCCAGAGTTAGATTAGCTGTACTGTACACCGAGGGATAGGGTCGAGGTCCAATAGTGTCACTGTCACACGCACCTGTGGCCCGCCATGTTCAGCTTTTAAAGTCTGTATGGACAATTCCTGCTTTAAAAATATTGGCTTACGACATTTTCTAGTTTACATGATGTGTTGAAAGTGTTCTCAAACATAGGCCTATAAATAAAAACAAAATGGCTTATATTTTATTTTTCTTCTATAACTATCATCTTCTATCTACTATTCATCTTTTAACTATAGGCTAACTACTATAATGAAAGCAATAATAACAATATTTATTATTATTATTACTTTTATATTTGGGATATTGTAATAGTGATAATTATTAATAAACTATTAATTAATTAACAACCAAAACATTATCTTAATTTCCTTCCTTAATGTGTACCGTTTAATCCGTTATTTTACCCAACAGCTGCGAGATAGTCCCATAGAAGGGTTTAGCAACATGTCCGTTTGTTTGGAGGGAAATTATAATCCTTGGACTGTTCTGCTTTATGCAATCTGCTGCACGTATGGTTCAGAGAAAAGCTATAGCCTTCTGTCAGTCAGGACATCAACCAGACGAAACTAATTCACATCCTTAGTCCTATCCAAATCAATGCAATTGTAGGCCTATAACTTAATCCCAGCTTCAAAGGGTTTAATATAGACAGCAGTTGTTTAGCATTGCAAATTTCAGTTCAATAATGATGTACAACTGACTAATAGTAGCCCTTAACAGTTTGAAGGGATATAAATATGTCAAAAAAGTTTTGAAAAGGTGAAGGTCATCCTTAAAGGAAACAGGATTTATTTTATTTTTCAGAAAAACGTTTCTTCCCTTATTCCAGTTCACTGAGGTTCTTTATGTCCCTATGTCTGTCACTTATGTCTGTCACAAATTAAAGCAGCTTTATTAAAACAGCATATATGAAACCCAAACCACTTAAAACAGGTTTCTTGGGTTTAAGGACCCATAAAATATGCAAAATATGAACTGAAGGCTTTACTGGACGATACGTTAAGAAAGATGTGTCATTGTGCTGTGATAGCATTGTAGCTAATGCTACCCTATGTCATGTCTGCCAACTGAAAAAACACTAAAGACCTGAATTATAGTTGTTGTACAGCTGAAATCACTGAATTCATACCATCCTTACGAAAAAAGGACTGAATTATGGATTACTAACATGCTAGTGAGTATCATTTCAGACATGGGTTATTGAACCCTGTTGGTATTCAGCCAACTGAACTTTCTTTCCAGTAATGTGGAAATAGACGACCTACCGTGGTGAGGAAAGATAAGCTGGACTCAGCATGACCTAAAACCGATCTTATCTGTCACTCGTGAAAGAGCTGATGGCAAACCTTGATCTGATTGCGAGATCTGCTTCTTTTGAAATCAAGGTTTCCGTACAAACATTGATTTATTCAACATTTCTATACGTTTTGTGTGACACGTTTTACAATTCATTTTATTATAATCAGGTCTACCAGTGATGTATCATTAACGTCATGTTTCTGTATTATTATGATCCGGTAGTCATGCAGTACAATCTTTCCATGACATCTCATTAAAAGTGGCACCGCGTGTAGAGGACTCCTAATTGTCTTTTATGCTCCTTTAACGATGGTTGTTGATTGGGGGCTGTATAAACAACCTTCCGTGGCCTCCTGCAGTGCGACCTACCGGGCGGCGTCTACCAGCTCGTCGGCAACCCCTCCGCCCCCGGCGCCGTCAACGTGTCCCAGTTCCCGCCCTTTGCGTCCGGGTGCGTCTTCTACCTGAGCGCCCCTGCTGCGGCCTGCGCCGCGGTCAGGGCTGGGCGGTGGGCGGAGGAGACCGAGCTCTTCCTGGACCGAGTGACCCAGCACGTCCACCCCCACGAGGAGGAGCCCCACGCACACCAGGATGAGTCCCACAGCCATGAGGGAGGAGGAGAAGAAGGCCACCATTCGGAGGAGGAGGAGGGGGGCCGCCATCTTGCGGGAGAGGAGGCCGCTGGGCACCAGGAGGAGCATGTGGACGTGCACGGATTGGAGGCCCTGATAGAGGAGATGGAGAAGCACTATGTGCCGCTAGCGCTCGCCAACGAGGTGAGCTCAAGACGACCACACACACATTGCAAAAGTACACACACGTGGGCGCGCACACACACACACACACACACACACACACACACACACACACACACACACACGGTGTGTTTTGAGAGTAGGTTCCATTGTTTAGATTTGATGCCAGATTTGACCTCCAGATTGCGAGTTGGGAACTGGGGTCACCATTTAGTAGACGCTTGATCCAAAGTGATTATGGATAGGAGTCATTAAGGAGCAGGGGAAGGATGTCTACAGGGAGGCTGCGGAGATAAGGACCCTATCCGCTGCAACTAAGGGGTACTGTAACTTGTGTGATGATATATGGTTTATATATTTGAAACTGTCCCAACTTCCAACTTCCTGGGTCCAATTTCCTTGGTTCAAACATAAGACGGAATGGAAAAAGAATGGTTTATTTTCTTTTTTTTTCTTGTGTCATTTCTTGGCAATGGTCTAAAAATAACTCTTTTTCTTTTTTCCCTCATGTGGCTGCATCATTGCTGAAACAACCAGGAATGTCTGACGGCCGACGACATCATGGCAGAGATTAACCCTCTCTCAGCAGGCCCTGAACAGGAAGTAGAGCGCGGTGCCGTGTTTGGTCGTGTTCTGTACCATGCACTGATTGGTCACTGCTTCACCAGACATCCCCTGCCTGAAGAGGGCTACTTCCTGGAATACATGATGGAGTGGATGGGCTCGGATAACTTCACTGTCAGAGGTAAATCCCTCCCAAAACAGGAATGACCATGTATGTCTTGTGCTTAGACATTTCCAGTTGTACAAAGTAAAAGTCCTGCCATGTTATAAGTCACGGTTGACTCTGAAAACTAAGCAGAATCAGAAAATGTAAGTAAAAAAGAGAACTATTATATTCAACTGGTTGAATTTAATAAAAATACAATGTAACTTTGCACATTCAAATTCTACCCCAGATACAAAAACTCAAAAATAGAAAAAGATTGAAGTGAAGGGAGATCCTTACTTCCAAGTTTGACATTACTACCAGAAAGAACCACACTGTAGTTACGAGTAGCACCAATATAATGTAATTTCTTATAATAATCTAAAATAATATTTAAATGGGTCGATAAATGAGCCCGGGAGGTGACCTGGGAGTAAGCGCGCTTTAGTAAGCAGTAAGCACGCATGCGGGTTATAAAACCCCCCCGCATGCGTTTTATAACTTGCATAATAATAATACAATTATTCAGCTCCCGGGCTCCGAGGTAGGAGAAACATTGATGCATTGTATTTCATTGACGATATCTAATTTCTGAATTGAATTGAATGCATAATTCCTCCAAAATGGGGGCTCCATATAGGGTTGGAGACTTTGATGAGAACCCTGCAGATCGGACCCAGCGATGACCACCATCACGACCACGGCGAGGGGGGTCACCATGACGACCACGCCGTAGACGACCACGCCGGGCATGACCACGAACCCGGCCGCCGCAGGAAGAGGAGTAGCCACGGAGCCAGAGAAGGACAGGAAATGAAGTTGCCTGGGGCAACGGTAAACGCACATGTACACGTCGACCTTTCTCTTTCAGAACGTCAAATAAATAAATAATATGTATGCATTGATAATTCTTTTTTGTTTGGGTATTTTTAATTTAGTTTATTTTGTATGAATTCAATGCATCAGTATATATTTATACTACTACTTAGAACACTATCTAAGGCTGCATCGAAAGGTAACACGTCTGCGGCCATTTTGGACCCGTAAACTACAAGCTTCGGTGTGTCGCATAGACGTCGTCATCGTCTCGCCGTCCCTCCCCGTTCTGTGATTGGTTCCCTATCTCAGGCGAAAATCGGATCCATGGAATCCAGGCTGCCCAGCAGCGCGAAATGAAATCGCGCGCAAGGCAGCATGGGTACACCCAGGCTAGGGTAGACTGATCTATCACCGTACATCTGGGTGGAGCCTCCAACTTCTAACGGCGGATCCATTACACATGAAGTTGAATAAGAATCTGAAGAATCACTCACACCTGGTGGTTAAAACAGGCTCATTAGACAGCTATCCTGAAAACAGTCTGTAGTGTACAGCCACACGAGGGAGGTAACCCATCTTCCATCCCTTCCCTCTATAGCCCCGGTGTTTCTCAGCCCAGGAGCTGCTGCTGATCCACGGCCTGATGGACAACAGCTCAGACCCGGCCGGTATGAACCGGTCCGATATGGCGCGGCTCAGCCCGGCGCTGGTCCAGCAGATCCTCAGCCAGGCCTGCAGCTCCGGCGCCGTCTCCCCCCCGAGGCACGACGGACTCACCCAGGCAGAACGTAAGACACCCAGAACTATTGTCCAGTAAGATCTACCTCTCTCTCTATCGAAAAAAAAAAAACTTCTATATCACAAATTCAGAAATCACACCACACAGAATGTGCCTTAAAAATAAATAAAAGAAAAGACTTAAAACACTAATAAAACATTTAAAAACGATTTTCTATGGCGTCTTCCAAAACTGCTCTAAACTGTCAACATCTCTGACGGAGTGGTCTTCTAGCTCTAATGAATATTCATGAGCTGTCCCTCGATTGGCCGGTCCATTCCACCCTAGTGTCTCTATTTGGCTTCTCAGACAACTTCAACCGACTAATGTCTCACTCTCAGCTCCATCTCATCCTATCGCTCTCTATATTTCTCTCTCTCTCTTTGACTCTCTCAAGTCCAAGTTCATCCAAAGCAGTCACCTCGACAAAACATGTGAAACAACTTTGTCTCTTCCCCTCTCCCCACCTTTTTCGTTCCCCCTCTCCCAACCTCTTCTCTCTCCCCATCTCCCCTCCTCTCTCTCCCCATCTCTCGCTCCCCCTCTTCCCATCTCTCGCTCCCCCTCTCCCCACCTCTCTCCCACCCCCTCCTCTCTTTCTCCACCTATCTTGTTCCCCCTCTCTCCTACCCCCTCCTCTCTCTCTCCCCCTCTCTCCTCATCTCCCTAACTATCTCTCTCCTACCCCCTCCTTTCTGTACCCCTCTCTCCTGCCCCCTCCTCTCTCTCTCTCTCTCTCTCACCCCCTCTCCACCTCTCTCTCTCTCACCCCCTCCTCTCTCTCTCTCCTACCCCCTCCCCACCTCTCTCTCTCTCACCCCCTCCTCTCCCCTCGCCCTGTCCCCCTCCTCCAGGTTACATCTACGCCACCCTGGCCAACGTGCTGATCACCCTGACCTCCATGTTCGGCATCGTGGTGCTGCTGTGCACCTCGTGCTCCAGCGTCTTCCAGCTCATCATCCAGCTGTGCATCAGCCTGGCCGTGGGCTCGCTCACCGGCGACGCCCTGCTGCATCTGTTGCCAATGGTAACGCCACCGTGACCACGGCAGCACCGCATGGCTAATGGCCGGTAGACTTACTGCCAAAGATGGACTCCAAATAACACCTTGGAGGACTTTGACTTATTAAACAGGAAATTTGAGTTGACAAGGAGGTTTGGAATCAAGGCTAAGTGCTAGCTTTAGCATCAGGCCATTGATACCAGCTCCATTTTCAAACATTCTGCCTTTTTCTAAGAGGAGAAACATTTATTTCAAAGGCTAAATATTTATGCATATTTTCAATCAGAGTAAAGTGACAAATTGGCTCTGATCAAACAGAGTGGTGTGGACGAGCCATCACAAGCCACTTCAAAATCAACTACCTAATAGTGACAAAGACATCACACGGGGGCGTGGCGATCCACAGCACACCCGACGGTAATCCACACACCCCTCTACCTTCCTTCTCACACTGAGCCTCTTCTCTCTGTGGGTTTGCGCTGCCAGTTCCTGGGATTGCACGGCCATGAGGGTGGAAGCCACGCGGACCACGAAGGGGAGAGCATGGACTACGTCTACAAGATCCTGGTGGTGCTCGGGGGGATCTACTACTTCTACCTGATGGAGACCATCTTCTCTCTGGTCACCCGGAAGAAGGAGGACCACCACCATCACCCGCACCATCACGGGGTACGGGGGAGTCAGTTGCTGACACACACACACACACACACACACACACACACACACACACACACACACACACACACACACACAGAGTAACGCGCCAGACCTACAACACTCTCGTCCAGGTAGCCAGCCCGTAACCTAACGCCTGTCCATACGTGGTGCAAAGAACTTGAGGTATGAGTGAGTGCAATCTCAGCCCTCTAGGGGGTTAGGTGCGAGGTACTCACCGCAGGTCCACAGCCACCGTAGGCGAACAGCTCTCTGTGTGACACGCCGCGCCGGCACCTCGTCTCCAGGTGACGACCAGCCCGCACTATGAACCCCGCCGTGTATTTATGAGCAAAAGTTCTGTCATAGCAGTGTCTTGAACAACACTGTGCGTCCTTTGTGTTAAACCTCCGAGCCTCACCTCCAGAGACTCTTCACTCAGGTCACCACTTCCTGAGACTCTTACCTGCCAACTCAGCTGTTGCCATTTATAGCTAATGAGTACCTCAACACCGCCCCCTCTGGGTGATATCAGTACTGACCCTAACCATGCGCATAAGCACTTATAAAGCCAACCCTATTCCTCGTAACACATACACATACACGTGTACACAAACAAGCTTACACACTATATATAGATGTATTATATATGTTCCAAAATGAAATGTTCCAGAATATGCTGTTCATCTTCAATTAATACTTTTCGAACCTCCTGTCATACTCGTTCTCTCTCTCCCTCTCTCTGAAGGAGGAGGCGGAGCCTCATCACTGTGACCATGGGAAGGTTCTGGAGATGTATCAGCAGGACAAGATACAACAACAACAGGACCAGTCCATATCCCAGGCTGACCTGGTGTGTTGGGGCTCACACACACACACACACACACACACACACACACACACACACACACAGACACACACACACACACACACACACACACACACACACACGCACACACACACACACACACACACACACACACACACACACACACACGCACACACACACACACACACACACACACACACACACACACACGGATCCCACCACATACTTTGCATATTGCTTTGGACCGAAACAATTACACAACCCATCCCTTTGTAACGTTACGTCTTCATATAATGTATCATTTAATTATTTAGCTGAACCTTGGTAAATAAAACGTACATAATATAATGGGATGTGTACCTTTCAGGTTCCAACTGAGACCAATGAGAAGACTTTCCCTCCACCCCTGCAACGCAGCAGAGGTAAGAGTCACATGACGACCCACAGAATAATGACCAGGACTCTGGCCTCAAACACCCAGCCGCTGCCCACCACTAGAGCCGTTTAGCGTGATAAGCGCTGAGTAATAACCCCTTGCACATGCAGACAACACGGTCGTCCTGTCTGCGTTACACTCTCTGTCCCTGACCCTCCCTCGCTCTCTTTCCTCTCTTTCTTGCTCGCTGTATTTATTTTTCAACCTCCTTTTCTTCATTTCTCTCTTTTGTTCTCTCTTTTTTGTTTCTCTTTCACTCTCTGCTTCTCATCCTTTATTTCTCAGTTTTGTTGGTAATGGATTAGTTGAATTTTTTGTTGAATTGTTGAATTTACTACATTGTGCATCTCTGTCCCCTCTCCTGACTCTCCCTCTCCCCCTACCTCCCTTATCTCGCCCTCTCTCTACCCCATACTCTCCCCATCTCTCTCCTCCCCTTCTCCCCACCTCTCCCCTTTCTCTATCTCGCCCCCCCGGTCCTCACTCCCCCTGCTTCCCCCCCTCTCTCTCTCTTTGTCTCTCCTCACCTCTCTCTCCCTCCAGAGCAGCGGCTGCTGCCCTACATGATCACGATCGGCGATGGGATCCATAACTTTGCCGACGGCCTGGCCATGGGCGCTGCCTTCTCCCTGTCCTGGAGGTCGGGGCTAGCCACCTCCCTGGCCGTGCTCTGCCACGAGCTGCCCCACGAGCTGGGTACGCGCACGTGAACACACGCCCGCCCACACTCGCGCACACGAAGACCCACAGAGGACGGTGTCATGGTCTAACAGCTGCATGCCGTTATTGTGCTGACTTATATCCACTAAAGAATACATGGTTCAAACGCAAGCCTGGCATGTCCGATCTGTTGGTACAGCCCTCATCGCACCGCAGCAGTCACAAGCCTATCATTTTCCTTAGCCTACGGCCTCTGATAGACAAGATGGAACTTGCAAAACGCAAGAGGGAAGAAACCCTGAGAAGGAACACAGAAGAGGGATCAGTTTCGTTGGGAAACTCAAAGTCAAAGTCAAAGTCATAATAAAGAACACTTTGGCTTTGACTTTGACTTTGAATTTTTGTTTTCCGGGGACGGACAGGAAGGAAATCGTTACAGACATAACGTAGGAGTTAACACCTTCCCTCTCCCTCTCTCTGACTCTCTGTGTCTCCCTCTCCCTCTCTCTGACTCTCTGTGTCTCCCTCTCCCTCTCCCTCTCTCTGACTCTCTGTGTCTCCCTCTCCCTCTCTCTGACTCTCTGTGTCTCCCTCTCCCTCTCTCTGACTCTCTGTGTCTCCCTCTCTCTCTTTCTGACTCTCTGTGTGTCTCTCTCTCTCTCTCCAGGCGACTTTGCCATACTGCTCCACTGTGGAGTGTCGGTGCGTAACGCCCTGCTCCTGAACATCGGCAGTGCCATGACCTCCTTCGTGGGCCTGTACATCGGCCTGTCGGTGGCCACAGACCTGGCCACCAAGCAGTGGATCGCCGCCCTTACTGCCGGCCTCTTCCTCTACGTGGGCCTGGCTGACATGGTGAGCCCGGTCAAGTGTCGGTTGAATGCCCGGTGGGTCGGAAAGATCTGGATGAATGGCGATGCTACTGTGGCCATCTGTGATTTAGGATTGGTCGCATGAACCTGAACATGAACCCATGAACATCACAAAGGGTCGTCTTTCGATTAGTTCCTGTGACCTGGTACTAGATTAACACCAATCGAAACAGGGTTTGTACAAGCCGTGTGGTAGTACCATCACACGGCTTGTCAGACTGAGTATTTCTCAGTCTTTTACACTTACACTTTCTCTCTCCCCCAATCTCTCTCCTCCTCTCCCAATCCCTATCACCCTATCCCTATCTCCTCTCTTTCCCATCCTCTACCCTATCTCTCTATCCCCCCTCGGACCCTTCCCACCTCCTCCCCATCTCTCTTTTCTCTCTCTCCCCTCCCTCTTCTCTCTCACCCCCTCGCCCTTGCCCTCTCCCTCCCCCCTCACCCTCTCGCTCCATCTCTCCCCCCCCCCATTGCCTTCACCCTCCTCCCCATCTCTCTTCTCTCTCTCCCCCTCGCCCTCTCTCTCCCCCTCACCCTCTCACTCCCTCTCCCCCCTCCATTGCCTTCAACCTCCTCCCCATCTCTCTCTCTCACCCTCTCGCTCCCTCTCTTCCCCCCTCCTTCGCCATTCACCCTCCTCCCCATCTCTATTATCTCTCTCCCCCTCGCCCTCTCTCGCCCCTCTTTCACCCCTCTCTCGCCCCTCTCTCTCCAGCTGCCCACCATGATCCACAACAACAGTAAGAGGCCGTGGCTGATGTTCCTGCTGCAGAACGTCGGCCTGCTGTCGGGCTGGGGCATTCTGCTAGTGCTGACCCTCTATGAGGACCAGATAGGAGTCTAACTCTAACGCCAACACACACACACACACACACACACACACACACACACACACACAGAGTCAAGGCACGGTGTACTTAAAGGTGAACCAAACACCCTGTTCAAGCTAATGTTAAACCCCGCCCTCTATCCAAATGTAAACAATAGACCTTCTGTCCTTTTGTGTCCAACAGAGCAGGGGCTATGTTGCTGTCAAGCTTTCGCCATCTTATGCACAAAGCAGTCTCAATCCCAGTCCCACGTTTTTTAAACTGTGAAGTTCGAGATTTACACAGTGCCACCTTTGATTATCGTACATCCCCCAGAATCACGCACACGGAAATGACGAGGACGGGCATGAAGAAAGATAGACAGTCCTCACACAGTGGATATGTTTACCCCAACCTACGTGGGTTGATGGCCTTTTTCTCTACAGGCACACAGCCTCTTGACAGAGGACTTCTTAGATTGGGGGGGGGGGGCAGGATAGTTTGGTGATTAGTAGGTTGTGGACACTTTAATCCAGAATGAATTGTATCGAATGCAGGCAGGTGTCATCAACGAGCAGTCAGGCAGCGGCATCAGTGGTCAAACCCTGAATTGTCTGGGCTCAGAAAGACCTCAACCCCTTAGCAGACTACATATAGGCATCCTTCAGCAGGATGTCCTAACCCCCCTAAATGCTCCTCAATGACACGTGTCTGAATTCAGCCACGCTGGATATTGCTGCTGAAAGCGAGGTGCTTGGTGCGGTTGCAGTGATGGGTTTACTTTGTTTGGGAGCATATCGGCACAGACAAATGTAAACCACTTACGGCACACGCCGTTGAAATCACCGCTTTGTAATACAGACTTAAGCTATATGACTTACACTACTACTGTTATATTTACGTTTGGATGGCATGGCATACTCTGACATGGTATGGGTAATTTTGGGTGATGTTTGGGTTAGTGTATTTTTCCAATTTTCTATGAAAACTCAGGGGTCAATCTATAGTTGAACTGTCATTTTCTGTTGATCAAATGTTACGGGAAAAAAGGGTTCTTTGGGTGTTGGCACTTTGTCAAAGAATGAAGACTCAAATACTTTGACGATTACTTGCATATTAGTGATGTATAATTCAATCCCAGGGCTTGTTTTCACTGGTTTCTGTGGTATTGTATTGAAGCATTAGAGTGTGTCCTTCACAACTTGACGTTTTAGCCCTATTCCTTCTGAGATCAATCAATAATTTAGCATGATGAGATACCAAATACATCTATTTGCCTCATGCATCCAGAATGCAAAACCTTGGCTTTGCACCAAATGACAGATAGTTGGAAAACAATATATCATATCAGAGAGTAGCCTGACCGTGTTAGGGCCTGTGTCAACATATGTCCTTTTTAGATTTTTTAAATTTTCGAAGCTATCATGACAGACATTCATGAAAAAAATATGAAAAATAAAAGTGGAGACGCTAGCCTTTCATGCTACAGCATTTAGCGTGGTGGTATGTGCACATAGAAACAGCTGAGCCAGATTGCACCCCTTTCATACACAATTATTTATGCTAGGAGGCCCTGGCCAGTGGGAAACAGTGTAAAGATGCTCATCATATAACATCAAGGGAAAACATTACATATGATGGACTGCACTAAGCAACACTACTTTTGAAATGCTGACAAGCCACAATACTATATTTCATGAACAAGTTATAATCTATTTATTTTCAATGATCAATGATCTAGGTATGCAATCACCATTCAATGTTATAGTTATATTTAACTTTAAACTCAGAAGTCCAGAGGTCCCCCCCTACGTCAACGACTGGGCCCCTGAGTGGTGGCCATTTTGAAACCAATGCTGGGTAAATGAAGAGTTTGGCCTTGTTTTTAAGAACTGAACTCACGCTTGTATATTTATTGCACTCAAATGTTTACAAAAATAAACTGATTTGATTTGTTCGGATGAGATAAAAACCTAATAAATCTTCATTCGTATAGGGATGCTCATTTCTTGTTTCTTTACTGCATTTCGCTTTAATAAATAATAAAGTATGCTGTGAGTTGAAATTCTAGCCAGATGCGTCAAAGTCAATTACTGAAACCTACAAACATTTAAAAAATGGGTGTGTATCTATCTTTTTATATCTATGCATATAAATATATATCACCTTAACAGGAATAAGGTCACCTTAACCTGGGAGAAGTGACCTTGCAATTAGCTGATAACTTCCTCCAAAGGAAGTGCTGTATTACTGGAAAGGTCCTACCTAGTTAGCAGAAACATATCGAAAGGGGCTGGGAACAAAGCAGACTTTCAACATTGGAGTAGCTAAATATATATCGATCAATTTCAGTGTTAATTATTCATTTTGTGAATCTCGGGAACACCCAGAAAGGATCTGAACATATATATATATATATATATATATATATATATATATATATATATATATATATATATATATATATATATATATATATATATATATATATATATATATATATATATATATATATATATATATATATATATATATATATATATATATATATGTATTCCTGGACCTTTCCATTAATACAGCACTTCCATTGGAGGAGAGGTAATCAACCAGTAATCAGCTGGTTGCCAGGTCACTTCTCCCAGGTTAACGTGACCTTGGGCAGGGCCTTGGATTGCTGACGTCTCATGACGACGACAGGAACTTTGTATGGCAATGCTGTAAAGCTGGGGTCAATTCTGGTGTCAATTATTCATTTGGTGAAACTCAGGAACACCCAGAGAGGATCTGAACGTACTACGGATATGAATACACTTATTTTCTTTCCTCGTCCGTAACCTTGCCTTGCAGCAATCCCTAGGTCTGATAATCATCTTCTTTATCTCTATCTGCCTTTGAGTCCGCTCCCAATCAGAGTCCAACACACACACAACCTGCATATCATCAGAGAAACACATGCGCACACAGAAAACTCTCTCTCACACACACACACAAATAATGGCAAACTTGTCTACATGATGAAAATCATATTTTGTCATCATCATCAAACGTGCGCAGACGTTGCGCTCAACTAAACTCCCAGTTTGACTACATCCACAATAATTATCCTTTATGTGATAACAGCTCTCCATACATACCCGACAGCTCCTCATAGCTGTAAACAGCTAGAGCATGCCGCCATGGTCATTAAAGACGACATTGATTATAGCATATTGCTGCTGACTCAGATCTACCTGCTCCTAGCGCACTCTGCTACTCAGCAATTTCCACTTTACACATAGAAAGCAATTTGTGTTTTTGACATTTTCTACCTGGGTGGGGAGATGGTTATTCTTCGATCTGAAGTACATGTCTAAAGGGAATAATAACCCGACGAGCAAAACATAAACCACGTTGAAATGTAACTTTAAAAATAGCTAAATCGTTTGAGAAGCGGCTGTTTGTAGCTTTTGCCTTAAAATAACAGCAGTAGATAACAGACCAAGAGAGAAATAATTGTTCCCCAATTCGATCTTAAGAAAGAGGGAAAGCCACACTGACAGAGGGACAGACACAAGCAGCTGACTCTTCTCTAACTCTAGAAGACATCATTATAATTGTACAACTTTACAATGTCGGGAAGATGACAGATGAGGGGAAGGAGAACTAGCAGAACACCACCACATCAACCTAACCCCACCACCCCAACCTAACACCACCACACCAACAGAACAGCACACCAACGCCTAAGACAACGGCAGCATAACCAGGGAGCACACACAATGTTTGCTGAAGTTTGACATCAAATCCATTGTTTTTTCGGAATACAACAAACTTATTTCTCGCCGATTGTTGATGCATTTTTGGCTAAACCTCTTGCGGTCTTTGTGCTCATTGAGACTACAACATGAGATTGGACATTGAATTCACTCATCACACTCTGACCTATTCATACCTTACTGGCAACACATCGGAAACCAGAGCACAATAAAGGCCTTTTATCCTGAAAACCAGTCACGGATCAATATTTGCTATGTTCTCTAATGTTTCAACCCTTTGCGTCAACAGAAACTTCACATTCCGCTGAAGTCTATGCCGAGGTTCTTTCCAGTCATTGGTCATGACAAAATCTATCGCAGCCCGTCTCCTCTGAGCCCGAGAATTGTTATGACTCAAATATAATATTTTATTTATTTATTTATTTTATTCAGCCACGGACAGTGGGTGAATACTGTTCTATTGAAAGAAGAGCAAGTTCAAGAAAAAGTTAAGTTGGTATCGGGTAAATTGGATGATTTATCTGATCAATATCTGTAAAACATTGATCAAGAAACTGAAGGAGCAGCTTGTTCAATGTTTTAGCTACACAATCACATCACGTTTCCATGACAACATCATTCATTAATCCACGATTGATGCTGTACTGGATTGAGAACAAACAAACAAACCACTTCAAGCCACTATAGTGAAATACTAGAATGGAGAACAAGCAGTAAATATAAAAATAGAACTTTAATTCAACAGTTTACACATTTATACACAGAGAACATGCATTTTTTTTTTTTTTTACATATGCACATGCACAAAGCAACTCTTTTTTTCTTACACGTTGAAATACATTCATCTTTTATTCATGATTTCAAAGTAATAAGAAAAATCATGTTGATGTTCACCCTCTTATACATGTGCAAGTGTACATGTGCTTAACAAGAACATCTATTTTTGATGCAAAAGAGGTTTGTAGGTTTGTTACTTGAAGCGAATGATCTCCTGTGTGGCCAATCGGATGAGCTGGTTGAAGTCAAACTTGAGGTATTTCCTCCAATAGCGCCGGTCCCTGCCATAGTCCTGGGCGGGGTAACAGGGGCTGGCTGAGACAAAAGAACACACTTTTATTCATAAACTTAAATAAAAGATTAGATATGACTTCATTTATCCCGAGGGAAATT
This sequence comes from Gadus macrocephalus, assembly GCF_031168955.1. Taxonomy (NCBI): domain Eukaryota; kingdom Metazoa; phylum Chordata; class Actinopteri; order Gadiformes; family Gadidae; genus Gadus; species Gadus macrocephalus. Next base: position 7,025,936 of record NC_082403.1, read on the forward strand.
TAGGACAAAAATGGGAGGAACTACAGTATTATACAATAATATTGCAGTATTACACAATTATACTGCAGGATTACACAATAGTGTAGAATAAAGATAGCAGACTTAAGCAGAGATAGGACTAGCCAACTCAATTGACCCTAGAAGATTAGTGACAAGACGCTATGAATCAGACATCTATTGAGTGCCGGGTCAGAGTGGAAACGTGTAAAACACTGCCCCCTAGAGGGCAAACCCCACCCATCACCAAAATAAACTGTGCGTGCGTGTCCGGATTCTCACCTATACCGTGGAGGATTCTGGCAACCGCTCTGCCAGAGAACTTCTCGTCACTTCGGTGGGACAGAAAACTCCTGATGTCTGCTCTGATCTGATCCTCCCAGTCGCACAGCTGGGGAGAAACACACACAAGCACACCAAAAGTAACACGCACGCAAAAATATTATTAATAATGCAAGCAATACAAATAAAATACACTCTGAAATTATGATCTGAATTTGTTTTTACATTTTTGATTAGATATCAATGCATCTATTTGATATCTAATCAAAAATGTCAAAAAAAAAACTTTACATCTTCTTTCTTTCCAAATTCAATACAAAAGTTTACAAATTCAGATGCATCAACAAATAGAAAGGTATTAAGACAGACAGACAGACAGACAGACAGACAGACAGACAGACAGACAGGCAGGCAGGCAGGCAGGCAGGCAGGCAGGCAGGCAGGCAGACAGACAGACAGACAGACAGACAGACAGACAGACAGACAGACAGACAGACAGACAGACAGACAGACAGACAGACAGACAGATTTCCCTAAGTTTCCAACGGAAATTGCACTTCAATGTGCAAGAGTACAAAATGCAATGTGCAAAAAGCCAAAAATATATAGCGCAGCCCTATAGGACAGATGCTGGTTGACATGTCCCTCATGAGGGGGTCGTGCTGCCACACTACCTTCAGTGGGTGGAGCTCCTCGTCGTCCTGGAGCTCCTGTAGCCGGGCCCGGTCCAGCTTCTTATCAAAGTACTCTGACAGCAGCGCCTTCAGACGCAGGCTGCGGCCGGCCTCCAGAGCGTCCACACAGGCCGACACGTTGCAGTAGCCCACGCTGGAGGATAAAGGTAGGTAAAAATACACCCACAAAAAAACATATACACACACACACACACACACACACACAGAAATACAGACACAAACATGTATAAATACTCCCACAAACACCTGTGTATAAATACACACACAAACACAGACAAACACACACACTGAAGTATAAATACACAGACAAACAAGGGAGCGGCATGTAATTCACTCATGTTCAATCACCAAAGTGGGAATACCAGCAAGGCCTTTGTGTATTTTGTCTTCAGGCCAAACTCGGTCTAGTGAAAGCTAAAGTCTTAGTTGCATCTTGCTGGTTTTCATCTTAGTTTTGTTCCCGTCTGTTTTGGCAGTAGAGCTTCAGACTCTTTGAATCTGGTCTCACACACGCACACAGGGCCTGTGTGTATGTGTGTTTGTGTGCGTGCGTGCGTGCGTGTACCTCTGGAAGGCCTTGAAGCAGGCTGACAGCTGGTAGAGCTTGGTCTTCTCCTGGGACAGGACTCTGCGGTGGAGGAACTCACACACGCGGTCCATCTCCTCATCGTCCAGGTCGCCATAGGAACGGAAGTAGAAGGAGATGCTGGAGAACTCCACGATGATGCCACTGCGGCCGCCTGGGAGACAGAGACAGAGGGACACACAAATGTGAGATCATACTGGTCGCTGAACGATACAGTCCGAAATACAACAAAACGTGTCTGTGTTGTTGTCTTCAAACGTTTTATGTACGTGTTCAACAACTGGGTATGAAGCGTGCCCGTGAAAAAACAACTCTCAGCTCACAGACACACACATATCATGAGTTATATGGTCACAAAAAACAACAACGGCATATAAACATAACGACTCGCACACGCACACACACACACACACACAGGCAGCTGAATTATATCAACAAACAAATAAACACTGTGTAAACATAACGCCCTAGAGAGCACACACGCTCACCACTCTTCTCCGTGCTCCACTGTAGCTGCCTGAGGCCGCGCTTCACCAGGGAGAGCTGCCAGCCCATGGTGTCGGCCACCTCCACCACGTCAAACTCCAGCCCGTCGCAGCACTCCACGCGCTCGCCCGCCATGCGCTTCCTGGCCAGCACCACCGCGACCGGGGGGCAGCTGTCGTCAGGACGACACGGGCACACACACTCGCGGTGAGAAACCTCAAACCGTTGTAACGTCGTCGAGGGGAAAATGGTGATTGACGTGGGATTTGACACGGACACATTACACACGGGGCACACGCAATGGGGTTGGATGAGTGATCGTGCGTTTTGATTTGTGTCGACTGATAAGTCTTATTTTGTCTTATTTACGAATGAATGAACATTCAGGTGCATCCTATAAGACTAAAAGATATTTCGTTATCACGCCAACGTTTAGACAAAGTGTAACTGAAGCAAACTGATAAAAGCCGCCATGAGAAGAGATAAAAGACAGACAGACAGGGTGGACTGACTAATAGGCAAACCGCCAGTGAGCCAGATGTAAGGAAGAACAGACATAGAGAGAGAGAGATAGAGAGACAGAGGCACAGACAGAGGGAGAGAGAGAGAGCGAGAGCGAGAGCGAGAGAGAGAGAGAGAGAGAGAGAGAGAGATAGAGAGACAGAGGCACAGACAGAGGGAGAGAGAGAGAGAGAGAGAGACAGACAGAGGGAGAGAGAGAGAGAGATAGAGACAGAGAGAGGGAGAGAGAGATAGAGACAGAGAGAGGGAGAGAGAGACAGAGAGAGGGAGAGAGAGATAGAGACAGAGAGAGGGAGAGAGAGATAGAGACAGAGAGAGGGAGAGAGAGAGATAGAGACAGAGAGAGGGAGAGAGAGATAGAGACAGAGAGAGGGAGAGATAGAGACAGAGAGAGAGAGAGATAGAGAGACAGAGGCACAGACAGAGGGACAGAAAGTCAGAGGGATGGATCGACCAACAGACAGACAGACAGACAGACAGACAGACAGACAGACAGACAGACAGACAGACAGACAGACAGACAGACAGACAGAGGGGATCGACCAACGGACGGACGGACGGACGGACGGACGGACGGACGGACGTACAGAAAGTCAGAGGGATGGACAGACCAACAAACCAACCAACCGCTGGGCCGACCGACAGCAGACAGAGGGAGGGAGGGAGGGAGGGACATACATAGGACAGAAAGACAGTGAGCAAGACAGAGAGAGACGTACAACTTGGTGATCCTCTGCAGCTGGCGGGGTCCGTCGTAGCAGCTGATCTTGCAGCCGGAGAGGGTGGGGTGGAGCAGCTCCACGAAGCGGTGGGGGTGGAGCTCCAGGTAACACAGCAGGGTCTCCACGCCTGGGACGGACACACACACGCGCACACACACACACACACACACACACACACACACGCTGGATTTAGATTAATCAAAATAATAAGTAATGGACCCAGGAAGCGTGCGTCTCCCTTCCTCCCTCACCCTCCTCCGTGATGTCCAGGGACTCCACCGTCTGTTGGATGGGGATGGCTCTCTCATGGCTGTGACACAACCTTTCCACGGGCCAGTCGCCGCTCTCGTTTAACTTCTCTTCCGGCTCCTCCGTCGACTCAGGCACGGTGGGGTCCGAGTCCGTGATGGGACCGTCACCCCCTGATGGTTTGTTGACCTCCTCTACCTCCTGCTGCTGCTCTTCTTTCTCGGCCTGTTCATCATGTGGAGTGGGTTCCATCTTGAGCCAACATAAAAGGTTCGATTTTTTTTTACTACCAATTATTTTCACTTACATCCTGCTAACAGAGACAATTTGATTAATATGTTCTGATCATTTTACTCCAAAGTACCTCAAGCTCTCTGAGATAAAGACGAGTTTATGGACGTTACTCCGATTCTGTGTTGAAAGTCACTGATGGTCGTCATCGTATTACCTCTGCAGAAGATGGCGATGGTACTTCTCCATGTGGAACAGGGTCCACGGGCTGCGCCAAGTCAGGCTGTGTGGGGGTGTTTAAGCCGCTCTCCGGCTCACAGATATCCATCATCTCTAGCAACTCATTGTCCTCCATTGCCTCCTTACGCTGTGAAACAAACGGACATCCATCACAACAGACAGCTCTGTTATAGCAGGATCCGGCTTTCTCTTATCAATGGCAGAGAGACAGAGTAGAGACAGAGAGAAACTAGAGAAAAAAAAAAAAGAAAAAAGGATGCAACTCTGGAAACCACAACAAAGACACATAATGTAATGTTTATGCGGTGTGATTAATTCGAAGACATTGTGGATCTGGGTGAGAGGAGGTGGAGGGCTACCTCCACGAGGGCCAGCTGCTTCTGGTGGATCTGTCTGCACTTGCAGGGCGGGAACACCTTCTGCACCAGCTTCTTCACCGTGTAGTAGTCCACCGTGTCGGAGTAGATGTGGCGCCGCAGCTCATGCAGGTCGCCCCCCTGTGGAGAGCGACGGCGTGGGACCTTATACACTTATGCTGTGGTTGAGTCTTTAGTGAGTGGCTCTTTGTTTCAGATTATACTACTTTTGCTTTTCGTTTTGGCACAGACAGAGGGAGAGAGAGATAGAGACAGAGGGACAGAAAGTCAGAGGCATGGATGAACAAATGAACAGACAGACAGACAGACAGACAGACAGACAGACAGACAGACAGACAGACAGACAGACAGACAGACAGACAGACAGACAGACAGACAGACAGACAGACAGACAGACAGACAGACAGACAGACAGACGGAGGGAGAGACATACAGAGGTCAGACAGACAGTAAAATGAACAGACAGAGCGACAGACAGACAGTGAGAGGGACAGACAGAAAGTCAGAGGGATGGACAGACCAACCAACCAACCAGCCAACCAAGTGAGTGTCTCTTTGTTTCAGATTATACTCTTTTTGCTTTTCGTTTTGGTTTCAGCAAGCAAGCATATGGTCAATAGCTGGGTACTGGGTGCTTGTATTATTTTCTCATGCTACAGTACGTTCCAGTACAGGGCTCAGGGTACGGTACAGCCACAGTACGGTATCGGTGAAGATTCAAAAGATTCAAAGATTCAAAAAGCTTTATTGTCTAGTATGTTGCCATACTAGAAAATTGTCTTTTGACTGAAGGCTTGGAGGTGTGTGTGTGTGTGTGTGTGTGTGTGTGTGTGTGTGTGTGTGTGTGTGTGTGTGTGTGTGTGTGTGTGTGTGTGTGTGTGTGTGTGTGTGTGTGTGTGTGTGTGTTATTTGTGTGAGTTCTTTGAGGAATGAGTGTTCTGTGTGTGTATAGCTATGGGGATGAATGATTTTTTGTAGATAGCTTTCCTATCCTACCGAAGTGAAAAGATTTAACATTACTTAGAGAGTAAAACAAACAGATGCGCCTGACGGTATTCCGACCCATCCCATAGCTATCTTTCTAACTTTATTCGAGTTGCAATTACATTTCACAGCCCTATGTTAATGTAGCTACAGCTCTATGTTAAAAAGGAGCTACATTTCTAATTGATATTGTTTGTTTCTGGAAGTTGTAGCCGTTGGAGACTGACCTCGGGGTCTAAGAAGAGATGACAGTGAGCAGGTAATCCGTCTCTCCCGGCTCTCCCGATCTCCTGAACGTAGCTCTCAAAGCTCTGCAGCCACACGGACAAAACGAGGCGGCCAATGATTTAAAACGAGAGTGGGGTGAAAAAGGTCGGCATGACATACTTTCTAAAGGTGTCCAAGATTCTGGAAACAATACTACGAACTACAATCACAGAACAAAGACGTGGAAAAAGACTGCAGCAAGTATTATCACAGAGCTGTCCCGTAAAAATAGTACTTGGCATTTTGTAGCCTCTTATCCTAGCTATCTTTGCTGTACACGGGATTGGTTAACCTCACTATTGGAAGTGCTTGGCACTTGTTTCTATGAACATCCTTACTGTACCGACAGACGTACATGTTTAATTCTCTTTCATCTGACAAATACACTTATTGTAAGTCACGTTGGATGAAAGCGTCTGCTAAACACTAAATGTAGACCTGGAACCTTCTTAAAATAAGTTCAACGCCTCCTGAACCTTGGGCATGTTGTAGTGGACGATGCCGCGCACGTCGGCCTTGTCCAGCCCCATGCCGAAGGCCACCGTGGCCACCGTCAGACGCAGCTCGCCGCACATGAAGTTGTTCTGCACGCGCCGGCGCTCGGAGGCAGAGAGCCCGGCGTGGTAGGACTCCGCCTGCCACTTCAGGGGCTTCCGGATCTTCTTCCTCGCTGCGGAGGGGAGAGGGAGAGGAAGGGAGAGGAAGGGGGAGAGGGAGTCAAACACCTGGGATGACCATGTATAGAGCGAGGTTGTATTTGTGGTTCTATTCTGACTGAATGCTGAGGGGATGTTCAATGAATTATGTCGTTGTCTCTACAAAAGGGAAATAAAAGTTTGCCATCTACGGAACAGAAGTATCAGAAGAAAAGCATCCATATCCGATCAATGCCTATATCAATATCCAATAAAGCGAAGGTTGAGTTACAAAAACATTAAATAAAAGTTTGAAGTCCAATCTATAAACCGAGCTCTAACTGGGGACGGTTCCAAAACATGCCAATGCTAAAAAGCTTAGGACACCCACCCAGATCTTTCTTCTTCTGGGCAGTAGGGTTGCTCTGGGCCTGAGCGCTGCTGCTGTAGCACGGGTTGTCCTTCACCACCACCCCCTGCAGGGCGGTCCGCAGCAGTGCGGATACGCGCGTGGTCTCCTCCCTCCTGGTGCAGTACACGATGATGGAGTCCAGACAACCAAAACGCTCCCCTTTCAGCAGGGAGACCAACGCCTAATGAGATGGTAGGGAGGGGGAGGGGAAGAGAGAGATAAATAATAGAGAGGGGGGTTAGAGCCTCATATGTCTTCACTCCGTCCTTCACCTCAAGTATGCCTATCATGCTAAACAGTAGACCTCCCAACTAGCGGTTGATAGTAATGTGAGCTTGAGTGAGAGAGCTACAAAGAGAGAGCGAGAGAGAATGGGGGAAGTTGAGACCTCATATATGATCATGTTTTTTTTATAATCATCCTTATCTCTGTTATTGTTTAGCTGTCATATTGTTCCAGATTGATTGAGGTTGTGTGTGTGTATGTGTCAGGTTCATCCCCCCCCCCCCCCCCCCCCCTCCGGGGTGTTTACCCTGTCCTTGTCCCGGTCCATGGAGACAGAGAGCTGCAGGTTTTCGGGCACGGCGGCAGAGCGCACGGCGATGCCTTCCTTGTCGTGGATGTCGAGGTGGTGGGCGATGTCCACGGCGGTGGACAGCGTGGCCGTGGCCGTGAGCCCCAGCAGACAGCGTACGCCCAGGCGCTCCCGCAGCACCTGGGAACACCAACACTCAGATCCAAAATGGCTGCTTCCCACAAATGGCAGTTGGCAGGCGCACGATAGAATATTCAATCTAAGATCTAAATGATGACAGTGTGCCCTTGGGCTGGCCTATGGCGATTTATGGTGTGGACTTGAGTAATCATAATATATATTCATCAGAACAGGAGAATATGAGAATGCTTGAAAATGTAACAATGGTTAATGGTTGGTTTTACATGAATTACATCCTATGAAAAAACTTTTATTATTTCAAGTATTCAACATTCTGAAATATTACTAAGTTTTCATTATGGGTTTAATGATTGTGAAGGTACATTTGACGAATACTGGAAACACGCACGCACGCACACGCACACGCACACGCACACGCACACGCACACACACACACACACCTTGCAGAGCCGGAGGTAGCAGGGCCTGAAGTTGTGGGACCACTCGGAGACGCAGTGGGCCTCGTCAATGCAGGCGAAGGCCACCGGGGGGAGCTGGTCCGCGGGGGGCAGGCAGCCGCTGCTGGACCCCCCGCCACCCACCAGCGCCTCCGGAGAGAGGAGCAACACACACACCTCGCCTGACTTCACCTGGGGGGAGAGACGCAGTAGTACAGAGAGAGAGGGAGAGAGAGAGAGACGAAGAGAGAGAGACAGAAAGAGAGACAGAAAGAGAGAGAGAGAGAGAGAGAGAGAGAGAGAGAGAGAGAGAGAGAGAGAGAGAGAGAGAGAGAGAGAGAGAGAGAGAGAGAGAGAGAGAGAGAGAGAGAGAGAGAGAGAGAGAGAGAGAGAGAGAGAGAGAGAGAGAGAGAGAGAGAGAGAGAGAGAGAGAGAGAGAGAGAGAGAGAGAAACGAGAGCAAGAGAGAGCGAAAGAGGAACGAGAGCAAGAGAGAGCGAAAGAGGAACATAGAAAGGGATAGTCATAGGGAGAGACACAGCAGTACAGAGAGAGAGAGAGGGGGACAAAGAGAGACAGTGAGAGAGATAAGAAAGAGGAACATAGAAAGGGATAGTCATAGGGAGAGACACAGCAGTACAGAGAGAGAGAGGGGGACAAAGAGAGACAGTGAGAGAGATAAGAAAGAGGAACATAGAAAGGGATAGTCATAGGGAGAGACACAGTAGTACAGAGAGAGAGAGAGGGGGACAAAGAGAGACAGTGAGAGAGATAAGAAAGAGGAACATAGAAAGGGATAGTCATAGGGAGAGACACAGCAGTACAGAGAGAGAGAGGGGGACAAAGAGAGACAGTGAGAGAGATAAGAAAGAGGAACATAGAAAGGGATAGTCATAGGGAGAGACACATAGGGAGAGAAAGGATATTAAGACAATGAGAGAGGAAATAGGATTATTTATTTTTTCCCCTACTCTTAATCTCATTCGTTGACTCACAATGTACACACACATTTAGTTTGTGCATAGCGAGAATATTCGGTATAAGGTCCATTCTATATGTAGTTCCTGCTCTCTCCTGCTGTTCCACGCCACAGTGAGCGCTGTGTGTTACCTTTTCAATGGCCGCCTCCCTCTGTTTCATGGACATGTTGGAGTGGATACAAGCTGCCTTCAAATTAGCTGGGATGCCCGACAGCTGGACGTGTGCACACACACACACACACACACACACACACACACACACACACACACACACACACACACACACACACACACACACACACACACACACACACACACACACACACACACACACACACACAGTTCCTACGTTTATCTCATAACACATTTATACTATTGTAGTTCCAATATTGCACTTATAACATCAAACAAACAAATCTAACAAATTGTGCATCGTACAGCCAGTGTATCGTTATTGAGTGAATGCATGAGTCCCTGAGTGGGAGCATATGTGAGTGAGTTAGTGAATAAGTGAGAGAGGGCCTTATACCTGGTCGTCCATCAGTGACACAAGCGGTGAGATGACCAAGGTGAGGCACTTTGACCTCTGGGAGTACAGATAAGCTGGGAGCTGATAGCACAATGATTTCCCCATGCCTGTAGACAACACCACCAGGGTGGAGAGACCTGCATGGACAAAACAAGGGGAGCTGGAGTGCTGATTGTTATTGCTTTGTTTTTAAGAGAGCGAGTGAGAGAGCATGAGAGAAACACAGAGAGAGAGAAACACACACAGAGACAGAGAGAGAGAGAGAGAGAGAGAGACAGAGAGAGAGACAGCGAGAGGGACAGAGACAGAGACAGAGACAGAGACAGCGACAGCGACAGCGAGAGAGAGAGAGAGAGAGAAAGAGAGAGAGACAGACAGAGAGAGAGAGAGACAGAGCATAGCAGAGTAAAGTTTTCTATTATAGATACGATTGAGTTTGGGGAGAAGTTGCAAACACTGATTGTATTGCTATTCTAATTTGGCAATCCACAGAGACATTACCAGAAACAGCAGTTATATTATCTTCTGATAGACTTGTGTATTTCTCCTAGCTCATAATAAACGGAAATTGAATTTCCTTTGATTTACAACATTCTCATGCAAATTGGTTCCAAAACAAAATGGTTGAAAAGGAAATACTTCCAGTACATTAAATCAAAAAAGACAAGAACCTTTCATCATTTTAACAGATGAGCAGTACTCTGTGTGTGTGTGTGTGTGTGTGTGTGTGTGTGTGTGTGTGTGTGTGTGTGTGTGTGTGTGTGTGTGTGTGTGTGTGTGTGTGTGTGTGTGTGTGTGTGTGTGTGTGTGTGTGTGTGTGTGTGTGTGTGTGTGTGTGTGTGTGTGTGTTTCTGTTTGTGTACCTGAGAGTATCCTCATGATGGCGTCCTCTTGGCCGGGTCTGAAGGACTGATACCCCAGCTCTCGGAGCGCTTCATTAACAGCATCGGGTGTCGCTGCACAGACACACACAGAGTCTGATATTAACAACAAATATTAAATGCAGTGCATATATTACAAATATGAAGTCTGTACCCATATGTGTGATGCAGTGACGTAATGATTGTACTATGTATGCAAATGTGTGTAAATAAACTGCCATAGCGCAGCAGAGTAAATTAGGGATAAATCTTTGTGCAAATATTGCTACCGCAGTGTGGATCGAATTGAATATGAAACGGTAACTCGACCGCATTGACTTCACCATTCACTGTGGTGGCCATGTTGACAAGAGACCCCTCACATTCACACGACCACCAGCTCAGAATTGACAAAGAGGTTGACACTCTGCGTGTGTGGGCATCTCAACCCTTCAGCCCGAAGGAGCCTGGAGTGCAACCAGCCACCCTCCAGGACCTTCCAGGACCTTCCAGGACCCTCCAGGACCCTCCAGGACCCTCCAGGCGCACGCCGTTACCCTGGACTTTCCCGTCCGCTCCCGGGCTGTACAACGGCTCCATGGGTGGAGGGGCGACGGGGCGCTCGTAGTCCGGACGGATCACGTTCAAGAGCACCTCGTCGCTCTGTGTGCCGTCCGGTCCGCCCGGCTTGGAGAGCTCCTCGTCCTCTGTGGCGCACGGAGAGTCTGGGGAGAAACAAACGACATTAAAGCTGCACTGGGTCGCTGTTCTGCTGAGGCTTTTAACGTAAAGATTGGCCCATCTCTGAGTCAATCCATCAAAAGGAATCTTTCTCTATAAATCGTTTTATTCTGTTCCACATTTGTTCCACATTTGCACGTCCACATTTTGGTAGTACAGTTTAGCAAAATAGAAGACGTTTTAATCTAAACATGTCACTTGGATACACATTCTTCTTGCTCGCCATCTTGCTCTAGGATGCCTAATATATGCCTGTTCACTAGTCTATTATTAGTTTTATTCAGAAGGTAAAAGACAACAGAGAAAGGTAGCACCCCTGTAGTGGTGAAAGGCGAGAAAAAGACACACACCCAGTGATTGGCATTTCAAAGTCCCCGTTGCCCTGGCAACCTCCTCCAGGGTGGGCAGTTCAAACGGTTCCTCGACAGCTGGTTGGTCGTCAGACACCTTGGAGGCTGTGGTTGGAGCTGCAGGACGGTATTGATATTAGCTCTCAGCTCAGTCCAAAGTCCTTTATGTCAAGGATTTCAAATGTGACCGCATTAATCATTAGCCAAAGTAAAACACAATGAAGAATATAAATATGATCATGTCATAAGATTAAACTCCTAACCATAGCCTCATAAAACATCAACGAGGCAGGAATGGAAATTCCCATAATGGAAAATGTGTTATATTCAATGAAATTAAACTCCGACAGTGATAATATTGTGTTATAAATAAGAAAGTAACCAGAGATGGGCAGCTCCAATTTTAATCTCGTAAAGCGAGTACAAACACTCAAAAAGCAAATACAAAACCATTCAATTAATAACTCATTGGATTTGACACCCAAAGAGTTGTACATAGAGAGAGTGTTTGTATGTCTGCGGGGGGATAACACCCCTAATCCATTAGTGTGTGTGTGTGTGTGTGTGTGTGTGTGTGTGTGTGTGTGTGTGTGTGTGTGTGTGTGTGTGTGTGTGTGTGTGTGTGTGTGTGTGTGTGTGTGTGTGTGTGTGTGTGTGTGTGTGTGTGTGTGTGTGTGTGTACCTGGTCCCTTGCAGTTCATGGCCCAGTGTCCCGTCCCCCCACACTTGTAGCAGGTGTCTCCTTGGCGATTGAAGCCCCCTCTGAAGCCGCCCCTCCCCCCTCCCCGGAAGGACCCCCTTCCGGAACCACCCCCGAAACGCTCCCCCTTCTTCGCGAACTTCTCCATGTACATCTGAAGCACGCACACACACACACACACACACACACACACACACACACACACACACACACACACACACACACACACACACACACACACACACACACACACACCTTGTTACATGTGAGTACATGCTTGAATTCCAGGCTTCCTTAACAGTGCATTCCAGTAAATAAAAAAAAAAAACTTAATTCATTTTTCTAAGATAGAGAAAATGCTAATTTAAAAATGTAAATGTAAAAAAATAAATTTAATTAAATGCATACACTTCTTCAGAGCTTCTGTTAAGCACACCCACATCCACAAACACACCTTTTACCTGCTTGCGGAGACCTGCTCCCCTCAGGGCATAGCCTTTGACGTGAGATTTCTTCTTCAGGTTGATCTTGATGAAGTTCCCTTCTGTGACTTTACTCACTCTGCTGAAATGCCCCCCCAAAAACTGTTAAAACCTGCAGTTTCACCGACAGCTTGGTCCAGCAGTGGATCAATATAATACTGGATCTCATATACTTCCAAAATGAAGGCACAGATCTGGATATTAAAGATGAATTCCATCATCATCGCAACATTAAGGAGCACAGGATTGTCGTGTGCAGCGGTTGTCATTATCCATTTTGTCTAAATGTCAGCTAAATGTTTCTCCTCTTAATAAGTAACGTTAGGTTAGTTGAGAACCAACGTTTATTAATATTTTTGAAAGCAAAACCTTACAAATATTGGGTGGGACAAACACCACTGTTTTGAACTTTGTGTGGATGTATGACATTAGGGCAACATAATTCACTTGAATTATAATTACAAAGAATCAAGAACAAAATAATTTTGTTGAGCTGTCCGTGATGCTGGGGACCTTGGTGGGAGGTAAATTGTCACAGGGGGTACATGATGACTGTTAAAGGTTTGGAACCACTGGTCTAGTGGTTACGGTGTTGGGACTCCCAGCACTGAGGTTCTGGGTGTGAAGCCCAATGTCAATTCTTCTTACTGGCCTTGAGAGAGATGCCCTTCCTAACCTACGCCTTGTTAATCTACCTTTAAAATGTCTGCTAAATGTAATAACAGTATCATATCTACCCATGTTGTTTTGGCTAGTGCTACCCACCAAGATACTTCTGATGTCGAATCATCTCAGCACATTGCTATTAGTAAACCTAAATACCAAAAGGGCTTCATGTAATAGGTTAGAAAGCACTACAGCAAGCAATAGGGCTGCATAACAAGCCTCCCCCGGTGTGTTTGAGAGGGTGATGGTGCTGTATGAGGACTGGGGGTCCGTCTCTCACCTGGCCGGCTGGGTCTTGTAGGCCCTGTAGGCTCTGACCCCCTCGTCCACCTCCCCCATCAGGTTCTCCTGGGGATCCTGTCCCACCATGAGCATCACACAGTTCAAAAATCGCCAGCATGTAGTGTGATCGTGTTTTGCATTCACATGGATACTGAAAATGTACGCGGGGAGGAAAGGGTCTGGAGCTGGAACAAATAAAGACTGCTTCTGCAGTGAACTGGACACACCAACAGAAACAGAAACTCCTTACCTTTTCTGGTTCTTTTGTTTTTTTACTTTTCTCTGCCTCCTCCTCCTCCTCCCCCTCCTCCTCATCCTTTTTCACCCTCTTCTTTCTCTTCCCTTCTTTTTTGACTGGTGTGGGGCCTCCATCAGTACCGTCTCCTCCACCGCCCTCCTCCTTCTTCTTCCTGGGTCCCCTCTTCCTCTTCGTCGGCGCCCCCTCCGGCTCCTCCCCCTCGCGTTCATCCCCCTCCTCTTCCTCTCGTTGCCTCTTCCTCCCTCTCTTGCTCGCCTTCTTCTCTTGAACCGCGACCTCCTCGCCCACCTGGTCTGTGGTCGACTCAGCCTCCGTTGATTGGTCCGTTTCTCCCTCCGGCTCCTTCCTCTTGCCCCTCCCCCCTTTGACTTTACCACTGCGGCGCCCGGCGGATTTAGCTGTGGCGGTAGCCTCCGCGTCGTTGCGAGAAGCACACTCCGACGCTTCCACCGTTTCCTCGGTCGCTCTCGTTCCCGCCCCCACGTCTCCTATCTCAGCCTTTTCGTCGTTTTTCGCTTTCTTTTCCATCTTGTTTCCTGTTCCATCTCCATCTTTTCCATCCTCTCCTGCTCCTGCTCCCGTTATTCCCGGCCTCTCCCTCGTCTCTCCTTTCCCGACACTCTCCGCGGCCGCAGGTTTCCTCTGGGGCTCTGGGATCTCCGTATTGCCGGCCACGGGCTTGTCTCCTCCCTCCACCTCCCCAAACACCTGGCACCTCTCCAGCCAGCCGCGGTCCACAGAGCCCAGCCTGCTCAGGAGCGAGGGTCTACCTCGACCTGTCACCCCCACCGCCCCTCCGCGAAACCCCCCCCGCTGATCCCCACCGAAGGCCATCGGCGATCCGGCATCTTCATCCCAAACTGCCAAACGGTCCGCCATACTTTCAGCAGCATCAACTGTACTTTTCACACCTCCTGCGGATTCCACACTCCCGTTTAATCTCCCTAAGAATCCTGCAGTCTTTCCCGGCGTTCCCATAGTCCTGTTGGGAGGAGGCGTATGGGGCAGCCGGGGGGATTGGAACTCGAAACCAGAGGAGTGGCTTTTCCCGCCGCTGATACCGTTTGCAGTACTGCTACCTTGAACACTGACGGTGCTAGCAATGCCAGCGCCGCTGGACTCAACGTGTGGTGTGTCGGATGATGGATTGAGGGCCTCAAACTGTTCTTCGGGCTCCTTTGTAGCCGGCGACCCTAGAAAGGGGTTGCCGATGCGTCTGCGAAGAGGCCAGGAAGGTCAAAGGTTAAATGCCGGTTTTTGTAACAGATGGACTGTGTGAATTACATCAACAGTTCTTAGTATTGTATTGTAATTCAAAAACGCAGATACGCTTTTGCTGGGTACAGGTGGGGGATAACACATTTTCTACAATGCTAACAACAAGGGACTGCTATTGTAGATTAATTTGATAGTGGAGCAAAATCCCCTTTTCCCTTCAAACAGATACATTGATTATTTGAAGCGAGCGTTAAGGACCTTGAGTTCTAAACAACATACAGCTGCTAAGAAATGCTGTCGTCAAACAGGTCACAGGGCATGTTCATTTGCATGTCCTCACTGTTACAATGCACACAAACCAAACCTAGCACGCATGTTTCCCCATCACTCCCCATACGTACCTCGGGGCGAAGGGGCTGGTCACTGGGCTGCCGAACGGGCTTCTGAAGGGGCTGCCCAGGCCGCCCAGGGCAGGGCGGGCCGACCTGAGGGGGGAAGCAGCAGCAGCAGCAGCAGCACTCGCTGCAGGGCTGCTGGTCTGCTCAGTCAGCCTGTCTTTCCAGGATTTGAGGGGCGTGCGTCCAGGAGTCAAAGACTTCCTCATTGAGACAGGTCTCTCCTGGGGAGAGTCGAGCAAAGCAAAAGAGATCGATGAAGAGAGAACAGGATGATGGCAGGTTTCTTTTATGTACAAATATATATAATTATATTTATTATATTACATTGAATGTAACTTTGACATTCATCAATTCCTGTCTCCCCATATGGGGGACATTATTCTGATTCTGAGATAACTGGCAAGATTTCTCTGATCCAATTTGCACTCACTTTAACTTTTATTTCCATTCGGTCATATATTTGATCTCTATCTCTATTTGTATAGAATATGCAGAGTTGAAGGAGGTGTTAGTGAAGAAAGCATTTCATTACCAGTTATGCGAATACATTTGCATAACTTATACTCTTTGTGGTCCGTTGTGGCTAAAGTGATGACCATTGTGGTGGTCAAAATTAGCCATGGAATCATGAATGGTATCAGTACACTAGGTGTGTTATGACTTGTTGGAGCACAGCCATGGAACTAGTAGGAACTAGTTGAACAACACTGATAACTGACATTAATATTATAGACACACGGGCCAACAAAAGATTCTTAATATTAATCAATGCTGACATGTAAAATGCTATCCAACTAGAATCTAACCATCTCTGGCAAACTGCCAAATCGTGATTCATCCTCATCGTCTGAAAGTTGTATTTAAATACGCCCCATTGGATATTGTAGTACTAATTATTCATTTGGCAGACAGTTTGATGTAGTGAATTCAGTCACATTTGAAGCAGGGAGGGGTTAGGGCCCTTCTGTCAAGGACACCTCCAGTTAGATTGCGGATAATGGGATTGAACCCACAGCCTTCCAGCCCGGAGTCAAACACCATAACCACACCTCACCCACCTTGCCGAGGGTGCCCAGGTTGCTTTTCAGCTTGGCGCCATAGTACTGGGCGGAGGCCTGGAGGTTGTCCCGGTCCTCGGGCGTCAGGCAAGGGGAGGGGACCGGCATCTGGCTGCGGTTCAGATGGGTGCCCCAGCAGTCTGAGTCCTGGGGAGGGGAACAAGGAGAGGAGAGGGGTTTGTTAAGGTGTGATGAAGACCGGGGCTTCGAGCCAGAATGTTTTATTTGGATGGACACTTTTTTACCAAGCGATACATCAGTTAGGCAGAAAAAGCACTATATTGCACCAGTCTTCCCACTGAACCAGGCAAATGACACTGTTCATCAAAAGGTCTACATTTCAGATGGTTCTTCATATGTAGCAGTTACCATGGAAGCAGTACAGTAAATTACATTTATGATTGATTATGCATACCGAAAACACGATTCTTCCTTGTTGTTATAACACACAGACATTTAAAAGATGACGTTACCTTTGGATTTACATTGACCACCACTGTAGCGCTGTGTTGTCCACTGGGGACACTTTGACAGTCGCTGTTTTCCTTGGCTTGCTTTAAACTGCGGTACTCCTTATAGAGGTCTGCAAAGCAACCAACCAATGCACAAGTTCACACTAATGAAAGGCCTTATGTCAGATCATAATGGACTAGGACTCTTCACGTTGGTTCACGTAAAAGTCAACCAGAAAATACAAACTCACTTTTTGTATCTTCAGGGGCATTGTCAATGTCCTCCTGTAAGAGAAGAGGACGTCGTTGTATTAACAGATACACTCGAATGTGAGAACTTTATACAGTGACTGGTCTTAATCGCAAACGAGAACTGATTGTAGATGTCTGTGATGACAGCTTATACACATTCACATTGATCACCTTATTGGGTTTCCTTTGTTGTTGTTGGACAAACGACTGCTCCCATTTCTTAAGAAGCACCTTCACATCATTATACCGATCCATGCCTGCGGAATCCTGTTATATACTTAACTCTCACATTGGCTGTAGCAATTCCTATCACTGAGTTAACTATTCATCCCTAGCAGCACCGGAGTCATTCATTTGCACAACACTAGCCGAAGTTTGTTCTTATCAAGTATCGTGGATAGCTTTCAGCAAATCGTTACCGTTTACATATACAAACGCAAAGGGCTTCACTAAATAAAACATCTATTTCTTACTATTTTAGTATGTAAAGACAACCGTGATGTGACTAGTGTTTCCGTGGTGTGTTGTTTTTTGTTTCGCGCGCTTAGAATGACGGCCGGGTTGCCATGTCTGCCCAAGTATCCTCCTTTCCGGAACACTATATTTATTATTCACATGACGTTTAAGCACACACATTTTGTTGTCCGAAAGAAATGTAAATAAATGTATGTATAAAGTTTGAACAAGCTAGATAAGTGTATACTATGACATCTGGAATGATCTAAATATGACCCGAAAAGCGAAAATGTTTTACTATATAAAGAACAGATACTTCAACAATAACTTTTGCATAAGGGATTTGAATGATGTGAATCATGTAATGAAAGATTATACTAGGGTCAGATAGTAGAATAACCGTATCATTGTTCAGAAAGGTATGTTTTACATATATGATACATTTGACTTATTTTGCAGGCACCATAGTGTACAAACCTATACATCGGTATATTGGACAGATATGATAACTGAGCAGTGGCTTTTAATGTCTATGTCAAAGTATGTACACTATTCCTTTAACAACTTGTTTCTCATTGAGAATTCTCCTTGTTTTGCTTAACGGATAGTTCTATAAAAGTGTTGGAATACCATATTTGAGTGTAGTCAGCAGGACTCATGGCTTCAATCAGTTTTACCAATATAATATATGTTAAAGAGTTTATTTTAGATATACACTCTTAAATATTAGAGTGTAGGCTACAGGTCCCTTTTAAGCTGACACAGTAGGCAGATCTTTTTGTGTGTTAATTGTGGGTCAATTATTTTTGCCTTTCTGCTGGCATTCCTTCAGGTATATAACACGGTTGAAACAAGAAAACCATTTATACACCCAACTATCAAAATCAAAACACAGGATTCACCAATTCATACAAAGGAAAAGATTAGCCTTTATTGTAAGACACAGGTCTAGCTAGTAAAGGACATTCAATACTGTGTAATACTGAAGCCCCAAGGTCTGTAGGGGAGCTGGCAGAAGGGTCCATGATAATACATAGTCAACAGGTGAGTTGATATTTGATTGCCGTGTTGTTTTATTCCATTTATTCAAGCAGGGAAACCTCGTGGAAGTAGGCTCCCAGCATCTTGGTCCCCTGGATGTAGTTAGTCCTGGAAAATGGATGGAGAAAGAAAACACAGGATATGTCATGTTACCATGTCTCTACCATGCCATGGAGGGCATTATATTCTCTTCACCTCAGAGCCAACCTAATAATGATGTCACTTTTAGTTGGTTTAGGACATATTCACTGCAGATGGTAATTAGATTGTTGTTTTGTCATTCATCAGGCATCTTACCATTTTCTAAATGATTTTTATTTTAGATATAGGTCATTAAGGAGCAGGTAGGGCTTGCCTTAGGGCATGAAAACAGCCATGTTTGAAACAAATCTCTCAGCGTACCTGTTGAGCTTCTCGTTCTGAGAGTGGGCCCCGTCGTCTGAGGACCCGAGGGGGAGCAGCATGACGTTGCGTCCCGTGGCCTCCTGGAAGGTCAGAGTGACTGGGATGCTGCCGCCCTCGCGGGTCAGGTCCGGCTCCACGCCGAAGACTGAGGGAGGAGAAAACAAAATGGCCACAAGGTCAAGTCCCTACTGTATTATTTTCTCCATAAGATATGAGGTCCCTGGTTGTCTGTCTGTTTCAGCTCCTGGATGGATTTTTCACTTCTCCAGACACGACAAGATAATACACCAGAAACCGGTGAGTGAATAATAGTAATATTATTATTGCTGAAGTACTCAAAGACACTTAGATAAGAATTCAAAATATCAAACAATTCATAGAAGAGGGACAAACAAATTACAATAGATATATAAAGTACAGGTGGTTTGAGGGAGATTGAGATTTGAGAGGTATAAGCTAGATATGAGATATTATTCATAACCAATGGCTCCCAATAATCATATTGAAATAGTTCTCTGTTGGTGGAGGGTATACCTGTCTTCATAGCCTTGCGACCGGCCATGTAGTGAGGGTGGTTGAAGTCAGAGACCCATGCCTTGGCACCGTGGCCCATGCTGACCGTCATCTTGTTGGGACTCCCCAGCTCAGAGAACTTCTTCTGCATGTAATCTACCACCTGGACAGGACAGGATGAAGAAGGACATTTTAAATAAACATTTTGGAAAGATAATAGAATAGGCTTGTGTGCCTTTATGGACAGGAGAGTAAAGATGAGAGAGGATGGAAATGACATGTAGCATAGCATAGCAGGTTAGACTCAAACCTGGGTCGTCACAAGGCTTCTTGTATGTGGTTAGCTACCTGTTTCTCCACCACTTTGGGGTCCATGTCAGGGACAAGGCGGATGGAGAATTTTCCAATGACTTTCCTGGGAATAACCGTCTTGGCCCCTCCATCGGAGAACGCCCCCTCGATGCCGTGGAGAGAGAGAGATGGATACCTCCAGCGGTGCATGAGGATTTGCTCCTACATGAAATGATAAAAAATAAAAATGAGACAAAGATATTTAGACAAACTAGACCAGTATCACGCCATCCCAGCCTGTGAAGTCACCTGTGTATGTGTACGAAAATTCATTAATATTTAAATATGTAAAGGCTAAACACATAAAATCTATAACCTCCATTTAACAAAATGTATTATTTTTTCCTCAACCTTGATATTGATATTTTTAAATGACTTATTTGGAATAATAAGTGATATTCTGTATAAATTGAGAGTCCCTTCAAACCAGTGTCCAACTCCTTGGGTGTGTTTAAGAACCACGCTTAGTCGATGATCCCGATTCCAATTCTAAATCGGGGATCCAATTCCTATTGTGATTCATATTCTGACCCCGATTCAAATAGACCCCCGTCGCCCTGCTTGCCTTGGTGGAGTGCAGCAGCTTGCAGACGCCCACGTCCTTGCAGTACTCTCCCAGGTCGAACTCGATCTTCTCGTACAGCTGCTGCTCCTCCTCGGTGACTTCAGCCACGTTGTCGTACATCCCTGGCACCTGGATCCTCCCCTTCTTGTCCACCAGGGAGCCTGGGTGGACACATTATAAACATTATAAAATGCCAGGTGTGGTTTATCCCCCATGAGAAGCAAATTTTGTCATAGCTACAGTGGGGAAAGTGTGACATAATTATTGTATAATAAAAACCAGCACAGTCAAGTTATTTAGTAGAAGCTTTAATATAAAGCAACTAAGGGGGTGATGTTACGTTTTATAGTTTAGGACATAAATACAGGTTTGAACTCACCCATGAGTGTGATGAGGTCGGTCATGGCTTCATGAACGGAGCCGCCGAACACGCCAGAGTGAAGGTCCTTATCGCCACACTCCACCTAGCGTGAGGAAAGACATAATAATGCACATTTTTAGCAATCAATACCGATGCCATACTCATGATTTTGGCTAAATTAGCTTTTCAGTTTTTGGTTTTCCATTGCAGTTCTTAAACAAAGTGTTGGTTTTAATTTGAATTCAGACTCACAATAAACACATACATTTCGCTACTACATTTTACATTATAAATAAGCAAACACTTTAATTCAAAGACTAACAAGTGAGGCTGGGGACAATCAATGATAACAACAAAAAACTGAACAGAGCAGTATCTATCGCTATAGTAAGGAGAGAGAAGGTTGCTGTAATTTCTTTGGGTGCTTCATGGTTAAATCTCAACGCAAGTCAATGCAAAAGTGCAGAGTAGATCAACACAAATCAGCAACCAGAAGAGAAAGTGAAAGTAAACCTCCATGAAGAAGTAGCAGATGCCTCGGAGGCCGTAGGTGATGCAGGGCTTGGTCTTGCCCAGCCAGTAGTTGTCTGAGATGCACACGTAGTCGACGTCCTTCAGGAAGGTGTCCTTGCGGGCGAAGATGAGCTCATCCAAACCCTCTGAGCCGGACTCCTCCATCCCCTCAAAGCAGAACTTGATGTTGATGGGAAGGTCCTGTTCCCAGAAGAACCAAGATTCAAGTTAATATTATGTTTGTTTTTACATTTATATTTTTGACTGTTATCGTTTGCTTTTGCTTTGCTTGACACCGACTAGATTGCTAAAATCTACCCTGTGTTGAACTGGTAATCTGATGAATAAAAAGGATTCAATCTTCTTTATTGAGTGTCATCAGAGAGCAAGTGTGTTTTTCAAAGATAGTAGCACCTGACAGGGCAAGACATAAGAAGAGGAGTGGGGGAGGGGAAGGATGTGACACATTTGTTCATGGGTCAGTCTGAACCTCTGAACTGGTGAATGTTATTAGCTATTGGCACTCATGCTCAAATGGGTAGGATTAGACCGTCAGAGCTGTATAAAGTAAAGAAATTACAACTGTCAGCTAATACGACAATAATAATCTTATCTCCCAAAGATAAAGAGTCATATTCATCATATTATATTAGGCTAATATAATTGTTATAAAAAAAACTATAAAATGAGCTTCAATAGTCATAATTTAGCTTTATAACTTTCACTCCTATTCATTTGTATTTAAAAAACAAATTAAAAATACTCCTTTTGCAGGTGCAAAAAATGAGGTTGGAAAGGTTTCTAGTCCATTGAATTAGTCAGATATCTTGGTTTAATATTTATTTTTAAGAAGGAAAAGACCCCAACTTGCAGAACAACAAATAAAATGGCCGCCAAGTTGGATACTTCCAACATCAGGACATGTGGCGGAGGAGAACCATAACAGCAAACTAGTCATCCATACCTGCTGGATCTTCTGGTACGCCTCGATGCAGTTGAACCAGGCCAGTACTGGACCCTTGTCGTCTGTGGACCCTCTTCCGAAGAGCTTACCTATTGGCAAGGAGGTTCAAAATATACACATCATGTTACTATAAGGACATAGAGATCCTTTCATTAACTTGACAGTTGGTGGCATTCACGGACGGCTCGAAGAAGCTGCAAAAGGGGTCACCTTGACTGCTTCACGTGCCCCATTACCACAGCAACTCTAACTGGTTAGGAGGGACGAAGGGAGACAGTCCAGCTGACAGGAAGGAAGGGTTGATATACCAAAAATGTGTCCATACCCACAGAAGTTACTAGCAATAAAGAGGCAAAGGAACTGAAACATTACTGTCTAGTGGAAAAGAGTCTGGACTGTGCGTGTTATTGCATCTTTAAAAGTCACCTACCACGTGCTACAGACTTCCTCATAAAAAAAATAAAAAAAGGAAGATAGTAAGGATAATGTTGACTCATCTGAAAATAATCACACCACCAGAATGTAGCAATGTCCATCAGCTGACTGACTCCCAACAGATAATAAAATAGAACAGAAAGCAAGTTAGGGTTGTAACCGTCACCGACATTGAGACACTATTGAGGCCGTTGTGATGACCACTAGCAGTGAATCATTTGATTAAAGAAAAGGGAGGTAGAGTCGGGCAAGGGCTGCAATGGGACTTGATAATAATCACATCAAGTATGATGATGAGAAAAAATAATCTATTTCATCATGCTCGTGTGCAGAGTACAAAATATGGCCAAGAATTGGAAAGGGAATGTCGATGGTTGTGCAACATGAAATCAATTATTTGAAGGTTTTCAGTTTCTCTGACAGAATAAAATGTACATGCATTAAAGATTTTTATTCTTTAAACAACAACCCTGATTTCAAAATGTGTCGTAGTTATCAGCTTAGCCTGAAGTAGGAGATATGAAGTATTGCAGATGGACTTTGAGCAGTTCTCCAAAAGTCACGCTCCTATCTAGCTTGGTTGCATACTTCCAAAGGAGACGACGCATGCTAAATACTATGCTACAAAAATAACCACACATTTACTACCACAGCCGAATGGAATATTTATTCTTTAAACTGCGAAAAATAGGATTGTGTGCATAGATAAAGCTAAACAAATCAGCAGCCACGTATGGCCAACAACTCCAAACATAATTGGGCTTAAAAAAAAAGGGAAACATAAAAACTGTAATGTAATAAATAGGTGCTAACCGTCTTTCTCCACCAGTGTGAAGGGCTCCGTGTCCCAGCCATCTTCAAGGTTGGCCGGCTGGACGTCCAGGTGACCGTAGATACAAATGGTCTTCTTGGCCGGGTCAGAACCAAGCTGGCCCAGGACAATGGGGGGCAGGGGGATCTCCTCCCCGGACGGAAGCTGGACAGGGGCAAACACATCATAATCATAAGGGTTAATAGGCTCAATGTATTATAGGTACTTTATAAAACGCAATGCAACTATCTCTTAGAAGCTAGCTGCAAGAACACTTCATAACTATCAATTTATATATTGATGTTTAATATGCATAATATTGCCTCGTATAAATTAATACATATCAGAAGCTAGAAGGACAACGACTATTATTAGGATGAATAATTACGCATACCTCGTCAAAACGACCAAAAACTAAATTGACCGTGGTTATTTATCAAGAGATGTTTGACTATGGGCAGGCCTATTAAAACAACACAATACAAACACCAGGTGTTGTTAAGAGGTAAATTTACATTTGGCTCACCTTTTGTTTGCCGATGTCCACCATCTCTACTGTGCCCCCAAGTCTCTCGATGTCTTTGGCTGCTATCTCCATCATCTTTTTGATCTCCCCACGCTTCTCCGGCCAGGCAGACACGCTCTGGACAGCCACCCATTCCGCCAGGCGCTTGGAAAGACCAAATCAAAAAGCAAATCATTCATTTGTTTTAACGAATATTCATGAATAGAATATCCAACGGGACACGAAACAAAACGACACCGCAATTGTACAATTGAGGATGAAGAAAGTCCAATCGCTCACCTCAACATAGAGATCCTGGTGTTCGTCCAAGTATTTGAAAAGGGTTGAGAGATGGGCCATCTTGTCGACAACTAGGAGAGCTGTGGAGTTGAAGAGAAGTCAGGAGTAAAGGGCGACTCTGTCGATACTCGGTTCCATTCTTATAGTGAGGATGACCCGAGTTTGACAGACCACACCTTCCTCAACCTGCTGATAACAGCAGCGGCCTGATCTAATGCATCACAGACCGGCGTGTCGGCGAGTTTAACGGGAGGTCTAAGGCAATTAACAGGCCATTTCATATCAGAAGATGTTTTTTTTCGGTACTTTGACGTTCGTTTAAACTTTTTCTTGGATGAATATTTCCAGGATTGCACTGCTCGAAATTGCGAGACATGCATATCTCCCTACAGATCTATCGCAATGTTTGTCACATGTGGTCGACACTCAGGAACCTTACTTGAATGAGGTGCAGCCAGGTCAGGTAGTTCTTGTTTTGGTTCCCCAAGCGTAACTTAGATGATGAACGTTAAGTGAGCCGTAGAAATTGATTTTCCACGTTAAACTTCCACGTCAGCTGATGTCCACGTGATCCGGTGTAACTGCGGGTCCTGCTCTAGCCTGGTCGAGGGCTAAAAAAGCATGGGGAAGACGTGGCTTTCTATACAGGATAGCGACTCTCCTTTTATTTTGTGATGGCTTGAACAGTTGCACTACTAGTTCTTGAAGCCAGGTTGATGGATGATATAGTACATTTTCCAAAACCCTCGAACAAGAACGACCGGTATGGTCAGTAAACAGCGCCCTCTCTGTACCGGCGAGTGAATCTTTCAACATGACCCCATGATAAGCTGAATATGCAAGTTGCATCACAGGTTGCTTTAGCCATCACTTTGTTTCAAGTCAAAAACCCATATCAGTGATCAAATTGAGGGTGCTAAAATGCATATACAGCCCAATAAAATCACTGTACGATGCAGGCAGGATAATCTACTCCTAGTGTCCTACTGCTTTTACACTCCCAAACTACAAAATCAGTTTGAACAGGCCAACTGAAACAACCGTTATAGAGGTTTTTAAATTATGCCAATATATATATTGCCAGAATATATATTGAGCAGCTTTTGCCAAGTATTAACTTGGCTTCCCTTTGTTGTTGTCACAGAAGGAACAAGTAACTCGTTCTTTGTGTTTAGTCAATTAATTTGTCCTCTTGGCTGCTAGATATTAATAGATCAATTATAAGTATGAAACAGTACGACCATTTGTACACCCAATTATCAACAGCAAACGGATTCACCAATTCATACCAAGGGAAAAATATACTTTATTTTAACACGCTGGTGTAGCAAGAAAAGGACGTTCAATACTGTGTAATTCTGAAGCCCCAGGATCTATAGGGGAGCTGGCAGAAAACTCCATGATACAAAGTCAACAGGTGAGTTGATGGTTGATTGCCGTGTTGTTTTACTCCATTTATACCAGTAGGGAAACCTCGTGGAAGTATGCTCCGAGCATCTTGGTCCCCTGGATGTAGTTGGTCCTGGATAATTGAGGGAGAAAGAGAAAAACACAGGATATGTAATGTTATACATGTCTCTACCATGCCATGGAGGGCATTAATTCCCTTCACCTCAGAGCAAACCTAATAATGATGTCAATTCCATTTAAATTGTTATTAAGTTTTATTATTTTGTAATTATAAGGCATATTTTTGGTACAGGTAAGGGATTAATGTGCATTCAGAACCGGTAGGGGTTAGGACATCTTGTTCAGGGATACTAAAAACATGGGGGATCAAACCCAGAACCTTTGGACTAGGAGTCAATCATCCGAACCACTAGACTACCCCATAGTTCCAATGACCAAAACAGAGTTTATTGGATTATAGAAGTCTCATTATTTAGTCCTCATGAGTATTTCCAAACACCTCAATAGAAAGCGTACCTGTTGAGCTTCTCGTTCTGAGAGTGGGCCCCGTCGTCTGAGGACCCGAGGGGGAGCAGCATGACGTTGCGTCCCGTGGCCTCCTGGAAGGTCAGCGCGACCGGGATGCTGCCGCCCTCGCGGGTCAGGTCCGGCTCCACGCCGAAGACTGAGGGACATCGGGAAATGAGAGAGGGAAAACAAAATGGCCACAAGGTCCCTCCTAACTGTATTACTTTCTCCATAAATGATGAGGGCCCTGGTTGTTTGTCTGAGGTCCTGAGTGGATTTTTCAATTCTCTACCCACTACAATGTAACACATCAGAAACAGTTAGGGAATAATAGTAATGTTATTATTCCCTCAAGGTTTTCTGGAGAATTACATTGTAGTGGGTAGAGAAGCGTTAATCCATGTATCCCGATATAGTGATTTTTTAAATAAAAAAAAATCATACAATTCAAAGAAGAAATAATAATTACAATGAACATAAAAGGTAATGTGGTTTGAGGGAGATGGAGAATTAGAAGACATTAGCTAAATTTGTTACCGATAGATCGCAATGATCAACACAAATAGTTCTCTGTTGGTGGAGGGTATACCTGTCTTCATAGCCTTGCGACCGGCCATGTAGTGAGGGTGGTTGAAGTCGGAGACCCATGCCTTGGCACCGTGGCCCATGCTGACCGTCATCTTGTTGGGACTCCCCAGCTCAGAGAACTTCTTCTGCATGTAATCTACCACCTGGACAGGACAGGATGAAGAAGGACAACATTTAAGATGCTTGTAGCATGAAAAACAGCTAGTGCAAAATTAGCTGTACTGATAAATAATTTAATTCTTCATTGCATTAAAAAAACATTGCATAATAAATATTACCTGCAGACACTTTTGTCTTTTTGTAATTTTTATGACATTTTAAATAAATATATTTGTATAGATATTTGAATAGGCGCGTGTGCCATTCTGGAAGGTGGAGTTAGGATAGAGGAAAGGGGGTTGAACGAGAGTGGGAATGACATACATTTCATTCCACCTCTTCTCAAGAGATTGGACAATATGCTATGCCTAGCAGGTTAGACTCAAACCTGGGTCGTCACAAGGCTTCTTGTATGTGGTTAGCTACCTGTTTCTCCACCACTTCAGGGTCCATGTCAGGGACAAGGCGGATGGAGAATTTTCCAATGACTTTCCTGGGAATAACCGTCTTGGCCCCTCCATCGGAGAACGCCCCCTCGATGCCGTGGAGAGAGAGAGATGGATACCTCCAGCGGTGCATGAGGATTTGCTCCTTCATTAAATAATTACCACAATTACTATGATATTAAAGGAAAATTCCGGCATTTTGAACCTTGAGCCCCCTTTCTGGTTTGTCTAGGATGAAATAGAGTTGTGAACACCGACATTTTTACTATTGTTCCTGTCTCGAGTATTTGGCTAATTTCGAATTGCCCCTGCCTGCTTCACAATGGCTGGCTATGGGCATTCACAAACCTGTCCTTAAAACACCCCTAAACGTTTGTTTTCAGAAATGTGAAACTCATCGAGTGGTTAGTGATGTTGTTGATGTTCCTCATCAAGTATCGTAGCGAAATACAGTTTCTGCCGTGTTTTATTTGGCATTTTGTAAATCTGCATTTTGTAAATGAAACGGAAACTGGACCGGTTTCGGAAAGGACAGGTGATTGTAGTCTTTTCACTCGTTTCTCCGTATACACAGTAGGGCTAGAACCGAGCGAAAAGACTACAACCAGCCCCCCTTCCCGTTTCCGGTCAGGTTTCCGTTTCATTTACAAAATGCAGATTTTCAAAATGCCAAATAAAACACTACAGAAATTGTATTTCGCTATGATACTTGATGAGGAACATCATCGAACACCACTTCACAGAGTTTCACATTTCTGAAAACGAACGTTGAGGGGTGTTTTAAGGACACGTTTGTGAATGCCCATAGCCAGCCATTGTGAAGCAGGTAGGAGCGATTCGAAATAAGCCAAATACTGGAGACAGGACCAATATTAAAAATTTCGGTGTTAACCACTCTATTTCGTCCTAGACAAACCAGAAAGGGGGCTCAATGTTCAAAATACCGGAATTGTCCTTTAAGATCATGTGACACACAAGACAAGTAGAACTCCATCACAGCCTGTGACATCACAACTCTGATTGTAATTCTCTCCCTGATTCTGAGTAATTCCCAAAGCCCTGCTTGCCTTGGTGGAGTACAGCAGCTTGTGGACGCCCGCATCCTTGCAGTACTCTCCCAGGTCGAACTCGATCTTCTCGTACAGCTGCTGCTCCTCCTCGGTGACTTCAGCCACGCTGTCGTACATCCCTGGCACCTGGATCCTCCCCTTCTTGTCCACCAGGGAGCCTGGGTGGACACATTATAAACATAGGGAGAGGCGTGGGTACTATCTTCATAATGTGGGGGCACGGTGGTACAGGTCTCTTAGGGCGTCTCATGACATGGAAATGTTCTGGGATGAACCCCAGAACCCACAATGTCTACAAGCTGCTTGTAGGCATTCCTGTAGAAAGATTTCAAGTCCTCTATTAAGGAAATGTTGCCATTTAGTATGGGTTTAAATGGGTTGCCAGATGTAGTTAATCCCTCTTCAAATACAGTAAGAAGTTAATTTTGGCTGAGGGGTAGCTAGTCAGGAAAGTGTGATATAGTCAGTCATAGTATAATAAAAACCTGCACTATCAAGTTATTTAGTAGAAGCTTTTCAATAAAGCAACTAACAGTTATGTTTTATAGGTTTGGACATAAATATAGGTTTGAACTCACCCATAAGTGTGATGAGGTCGGTCATGGCTTCATGAACGGAGCCGCCGAACACACCAGAGTGAAGGTCCTTATCGCCACACTCCACCTAGCGTGAAGAAAGATGTAATAATATACATTGTCGTTATGGCATTCAACACTGATGCCCGGCTCTTGATTGTGTTTTATTCACTTTTCTGTTTCCCTTTACAGTTCCTAGCCAAATGGTTCTATTTTGACAACTATTTCACATAAGGCTAGGCCACACGGGTCCAGAAACACAATGAACATAAACATTTTACAAATCAGCAACCAGAAGAGAAAGTGAAAGTGAACCTCCATGAAGAAGTAGCAGATGCCTCGGAGGCCGTAGGTGATGCAGGGCTTGGTCTTGCCCAGCCAGTAGTTGTCTGAGATGACCACATAGTCCACGTCCTTCAGGAAGGTGTCCTTGCGGGCGAAGATGAGCTCATCCAAACCCTCTGAGCCGGACTCCTCCATCCCCTCAAAGCAGAACTTGATGTTGATGGGAAGGTCCTATTCCCAAAAGAACCAAGATTCACGTTTCAATATTCTGTATTTTTCACAATTATATTCACTCTTATTGCCTGTTTTTTTCTTTTTATTTGCTTTATTACTACTACGAAGATGCTTAGTCTTAAAATGTCAATGCTCACACGGTTCTAAATTGGAACCGGTTCTCGATGGCCAACCGTAGGTATGAGCCTGGTCACACCCTTAAATAACCGCCAAGGATTCCATTTGATTCTTCCAAAACATTTCATTATGTAACAGTGGTGAAACATAAACCAGTTACAGCACAGGAGGCATCCATACCTGCTGGATCTTCTGGTACGCCTCTATGCAATTGAACCAGGCCAGCACGGGACCCTTGTCGTCTGTGGACCCTCTTCCGAAGAGCTTACCTATGGGCAAGAGGTACAAAATATACACATGATGTTACTATAGTGGTATAGCGATGACCCTTTCATAAACTCGAAAGTTGATTTACAATTCGTCTATTCTCACCACTGGTACTAGTAATAAAGAGGCATGGGACTGAAACACTACTGTAGTGGAAATTAGCCTTTTGTGTGCGAGAGTGGATCATCCTAAATTTAATCCAATAGTCACGCTCCTATCTAGCTTGGTTACATATCTCCAAAGGAGAAGACACATGCTAAATACTATGCTACAAAAAGTACAACACACTTACTACCACAGCCGAGTGGAATATTTAATCTTCGAACTGCGAAAAATAGGATTATTTATGTGCATATATAAAGCTAGACAAATCAGCAGCCACGCATGGCCCGCAACTCCGACCAAACTCGTCCAACTACATACCAACAATGCTCAGAACCGTCTGACGTTTTCACAATAGAACTAACAAACCATCCTAAATTTAACCCTGGGCTTCCAAAAAAGGGAAACATAAAAACTGCGATGTAATAAATAGGTGCTAACCGTCTTTCTCCACCAGTGTGAAGGGCTCCGTGTCCCAGCCATCTTCAAGTTTGGCCGGCTGGACGTCCAGGTGACCGTAGATACAAACGGTCTTCTTGGCCGGGTCAGAACCAAGCTGGCCCAGGACAATGGGGGGCAGGGGGATCTCCTCCCCGGATGGAAGCTGGACAGGGACAAAAAGCATCACCATCATCTAAAGCAGGGGCCGGCAAATGGCGGCCCGCGGGCCATAACTGGCCCGCCAGACATAATATCTGGCCCGCCACCAGATTACTCTGAAGTTATATGATTTATTTTTATTTATTTTTAGAATATATATATCTGTTATCTTAAATGTAAAGGGCCGGGGTAAAATCCCCCGTTCGTCATGAATAGGCTAAATGTATTATAGGTACCTGCTCAACACAATACAAATATCCGGTACAGGCTGAAAAAAACATTTCATAACCATGAATGTGCCCTCTTTATTATCTATATTTTAGATGGTTTTGCATTCATCTCATTTCATTGTTCAATTATACGGCTGCTTTTGGTCATTTGACCTCTGTCTAATTTCCTTTACCAACCTAACCAACATATCAGAACCAAATCGTATGCACAGAATTTATAATCTGCCTAAAATTCTTTCTGATTCAGATTGCAATAAATTAAGAAAAATGTACCCATGGTTATTTAAATCAACCCCATGTAAATCTCTAAAGCAACAAGGACAACGACGATATTAAAGATTTCAATTCAACAAGACGGATGCAAATAAAAATCGATCTGTTTTCAGGTGTATTCCTATTGGTGGGGCTATTAATCAACAAATAGGCCTACCAGGTGTAGATAGGTGAAATTGCAACATATGGCTCACCTTCTGTTTGCCGTTGTCCACCATCTCTACTGTGCCCCCCAGTCTCTCGATGTCTTTTGCTGCTATGTCCATCATCTTCTTGATCTCCCCACGCTTCTCCGGCCAGGCAGATACACTCTGGACAGCCACCCATTCCGCCAGGCGCTTGGGAAGAACAAAACAAAAAGCAAATCATTAATTTGTTGTTTTAACGAATATTCATGAATATCCTACGGGACACAAAACTAAACGACACAGTAATTGCACAATTGAGGATGAAGAAGGTCCAATCGCTCACCTCAACATAGAGATCCTGGTGTTCGTCCAAGTATTTGAAAAGGGTTGAGAGATGGGCCATCTTGTCGGCAACTAGGAGAGCTGTGGAGTTGAAGAGAAGTCAGGAGTAAAGGGCGACTCTGTCGATACTCGGTACCCTTCTTATAGTGAGGATGACCGAGTTTGACAGACCACACCTTCCTCAACCTGCTGATAACAGCAGCTTAATAGTGGCTGTCTGATCTTATGTATCACAGACCGGCGTGTCAGCGAGTTTAATGGAGTTAGGCCATCAGAAGATGTTTATTTTTTTGGTACTTTGTTGTTCGTTGAAACTTTTCTTGGATTAATATATTCAGGATTGCACTACAAGAAATTGCGACATTCATATCTTCCTACAGATCAATGATAATTTAATTTAATGCGGTGCAGGTCAGTTAGCTCTTTTTTGGTTTCGTTTTGGTTCCCCTGGTGTAACTTAGATGAAGAACGTTAAGTGAGCCACCTCAGCTGATGTCCAAGTGATCCATCGTAACTGCGGGTCCTGCTGTAGCCTGATCGAAGGCTACGAAAGCATGGGGAAGGCAAGGCTTTATATAGAAGATAGCGACACTTCTTTTATTTTGTGATGGCTTGCACAGTTGCACTACTAGTTCTTCAAGCCAGGCTGAAGGATGATGTAAATCTTACCAAATTGAAATAGACCCACGAACAAGAACGACCAGTATGGTCACTAAATTGCGCCCTCTCTGTACCGGCGAGTGAATCTTTCAAAATGACCCCATGATAAGCTGACTATGCAAGTTATATCACAGGGTGGTTTAGCCATCACTATGTTTCAAGTCAAAACCCCATAGTAGTGATCACATTTAGGATGCTAAAATGGATACAGCCCAATGAAATCACTGCATGAAGCTGACAGGATAATCTAGTCCTTAGACTTGGTGTCCTACTGCTTTAACACTCACAGACTACAAAATCAGTTTGAACAGGCCAACTGAAACACCTGTTATAGAGGTTTATAAATGATGCCAATATATATATTGCCAGAATATATATTAAGGAGTAACTTTTGCCAAGCATTAAAGGTGTTGGCATCAATCCCTTTTTGTTGTCACAGAAGGCACAATTAACTTGTTTTTTGTGATGGCTCAATTAATTTTTCCTCTTTGCTGCTAGATTTTAATAGATACAGTAGTATAGTATGGAAAAATACGACCATTTATGCACCCAATTATCAACAGCATACACAGGATTCACCAATTCGTACAAAGGGAAAAATATACTTTATTGTAAGACTCTGCTGTAGCTGTTAAAAGGACGTTCAATACTGTGTAATACTGAAGCCCCAAGGTCTGTAGGGGAGCTGGCAGAAGACTCCATGATACATAGTCAACAGGTGAGTTGATGGTTGATTGCCGTGTTGTTTTACTCCATTTATTCCAGTAGGGAAACCTCATGGAAGTAGGCTCCCAGCATCTTGGTCCCCTGGATGTAGTTGGTCCTGGATAATTGAGGGAGAAAGAGAAAAACACAGGATATGTAATGTTATACATGTCTCTACCATGCCATGGAGGGCATTAATTCCCTTCACCTCAGAGCAAACCTAATAATGATGTCAATTCCATTTAAATTGTTATTAAGTTTTATTATTTTGTAATTATAAGGCATATTTTTGGTACAGGTAAGGGATTAATGTGCATTCAGAACCGGTAGGGGTTAGGACATCTTGTTCAGGGATACTAAAAACATGGGGGATCAAACCCAGAACCTTTGGACTAGGAGTCAATCATCCGAACCACTAGACTACCCCATAGTTCCAATGACCAAAACAGAGTTTATTGGATTATAGAAGTCTCATTATTTAGTCCTCATGAGTATTTCCAAACACCTCAATAGAAAGCGTACCTGTTGAGCTTCTCGTTCTGAGAGTGGGCCCCGTCGTCTGAGGACCCGAGGGGGAGCAGCATGACGTTGCGTCCCGTGGCCTCCTGGAAGGTCAGCGCGACCGGGATGCTGCCGCCCTCGCGGGTCAGGTCCGGCTCCACGCCGAAGACTGAGGGACATCGGGAAATGAGAGAGGGAAAACAAAATGGCCACAAGGTCCCTCCTAACTGTATTACTTTCTCCATAAATGATGAGGGCCCTGGTTGTTTGTCTGAGGTCCTGAGTGGATTTTTCAATTCTCTACCCACTACAATGTAACACATCAGAAACAGTTAGGGAATAATAGTAATGTTATTATTCCCTCAAGGTTTTCTGGAGAATTACATTGTAGTGGGTAGAGAAGCGTTAATCCATGTATCCCGATATAGTGATTTTTTAAGTAAAAAAAAATCATACAATTCAAAGAAGAAATAATAATTACAATGAACATAAAAGGTAATGTGGTTTGAGGGAGATGGAGAATTAGAAGACATTAGCTAAATTTGTTACCGATAGATCGCAATGATCAACACAAATAGTTCTCTGTTGGTGGAGGGTATACCTGTCTTCATAGCCTTGCGACCGGCCATGTAGTGAGGGTGGTTGAAGTCGGAGACCCATGCCTTGGCACCGTGGCCCATGCTGACCGTCATCTTGTTGGGACTCCCCAGCTCAGAGAACTTCTTCTGCATGTAATCTACCACCTGGACAGGACAGGATGAAGAAGTACAACATTTAAGATGCTTGTAGCATGAAAAACAGCTAGTGCAAAATTAGCTGTACTGATAAATAATTTAATTCTTCATTGCATAAAAAAACATTGCATAATAAATATTACCTGCAGACACTCTTGTCTTTTTGTAATTTTTATGACATTTTAAATAAATATATTTGTATAGATATTTGAATAGGCGCGTGTGCCATTCTGGAAGGTGGAGTGAGGATAGAGGAAAGGGGGTTGAACGAGAGTGGGAATGACATACATTTCATTCCACCTCTTCTCAAGAGATTGGACAATATGCTATGCCTAGCAGGTTAGACTCAAACCTGGGTCGTCACAAGGCTTCTTGTATGTGGTTAGCTACCTGTTTCTCCACCACTTTGGGGTCCATGTCAGGGACAAGGCGGATGGAGAATTTTCCAATGACTTTCCTGGGAATAACCGTCTTGGCCCCTCCATCGGAGAACGCCCCCTCGATGCCGTGGAGAGAGAGAGATGGATACCTCCAGCGGTGCATGAGGATTTGCTCCTACATTAAATAATTACCACTATTACTATGATATTAAAGGAAAATTCCGGCACTTTAACCTTGAGCTCCCTTTCTGGTTTGTCTAGGATGAAATAGAGTTGTGAACACCACAATTTTACTATTGTTCCTGTCTCGAGCATTTGGCTAATTTCGAATTGCCCCTGCCTGCTTCACAATGGCTGGCTATGGGCATTCACAAACCTGTCCTTAAAACACCCCTGAACGTTTGTTTTCAGAAATGTGAAACTCATCGAGTGGTTAGTGATGTTCCTCATCAAGTATCGTAGCGAAATATAGTTTCTGCCGTGTTTTATTTGGCATTTTGTAAATCTGCATTTTGTAAATGAAGCAGAAACTGGACCGGTTTCGGAAAGGAGAGGTGATTGTAGTCTTTTCACTCGTTTCTCCGTATACACAGTAGGGCTAGAACCGAGCGAAAAGACTACAACCAGCCCCCCTTCCCGTTTCCGGTCAGGTTTCCATTTCATTTACAAAATGCCGATTTTCAAAATGCCAAATAAAACACTACAGAAATTGTATTTCGCTATGATACTTGATGAGGAACATCATCGAACACCACTTCACAGAGTTTCACATTTCTGAAAACGAACGTTGAGGGGTGTTTTAAGGACACGTTTGTGAATGCCCATAGCCAGCCATTGTGAAGCAGGTAGGAGCGATTCGAAATAAGCCAAATACTGGAGACAGGACCAATATTCAAAATTTCGGTGTTAACCACTCTATTTCGTCCTAGACAAACCAGAAAGGGGGCTCAATGTTCTAAATACCGGAATTGTCCTTTAAGATCATGTGACACACAAGAAAAGTAGAACTCCATCACAGCCTGTGACATCACAACTCTGATTGTAATTCTCTCCCTGATTCTGAGTAATTCCCAAAGCCCTGCTTGCCTTGGTGGAGTACAGCAGCTTGTGGACGCCCGCATCCTTGCAGTACTCTCCCAGGTCGAACTCGATCTTCTCGTACAGCTGCTGCTCCTCCTCTGTGACTTCAGCCACGTCGTCGTACATCCCTGGCACCTGGATCCTCCCCTTCTTGTCCACCAGGGAGCCTGGGTGGACACATTATAAACATAGGGAGAGGCGTGGGTACTATCTTCATAATGTGGGGTCAGGGTGGTACAGGTCCCTTAGGGTGTCTCATGACATGGAAATGTTCTGGGATGAACCCCAGAACCCACAATGTCTACAAGCTGCTTGTAGGCATTCCTTTAGAAAGATTTCAAGTCCTCTATTAAGGAAATGTTGCCATTTAGTTATTCCCATGGGCATAATGTATGGGTTTAAATGGGTTGCCAGATGTAGTTAATCCCTCTTCAAATACAGTAAGAAGTTAATTTTGGCTGAGGGGTAGCTAGTCAGGAAAGTGTGATATAGTCATAGTATAATAAAAACCTGCACTATCAAGTTATTTAGTAGAAGCTTTTCAATAAAGCAACTAACAGTTATGTTTTATAGGTTTGGACATAAATATAGGTTTGAACTCACCCATAAGTGTGATGAGGTCGGTCATGGCTTCATGAACGGAGCCGCCGAACACACCAGAGTGAAGGTCCTTATCGCCACACTCCACCTAGCGTGAAGAAAGATGTAATAATATACATTATCGTTATGGCATTCAACACTGATGCCCGGCTCTTGATTGTGTTTTATTCACTTTTCTGTTTCCCTTTACAGTTCCTAGCCAAATGGTTCTATTTTGACAACTATTTCACATAAGGCTAGGCCGCACGGGTCCAGAAACACAATGAACATAAACATTTTATAAATCAGCAACCAGAAGAGAAAGTGAAAGTGAACCTCCATGAAGAAGTAGCAGATGCCTCGGAGGCCGTAGGTGATGCAGGGCTTGGTCTTGCCCAGCCAGTAGTTGTCTGAGATGACCACATAGTCCACATCCTTCAGGAAGGTGTCCTTGCGGGCGAAGATGAGCTCGTCCAAACCCTCTGAGTCTGACTCCTCCATCCCCTCAAAGCAAAACTTGATGTTGATGGGAAGGTCCTATTCCCAAAAGAACCAAGATTCACGTTTCAATATTCTGTATTTTTCACAATTATATTCACTCTTATTGCCTGTTTTTTTCTTTTTATTTGCTTTATTACTACTACTACGTAGATGCTTAGTCTTAAAATGTCAATGCTCACACGGTTCTAAATTGGAACCGGTTCTCGATGGCCAACCGTAGGTATGAGCACACCCTTAAATAACCGCCAAGGATTCCATTAGATTCTTCCAGAACATTTCATTATGTAACAGTGGTGAACAGCAGTTACAGCACAGGAGGCATCCATACCTGCTGGATCTTCTGGTACGCCTCTATGCAGTTAAACCAGGCCAGCACGGGACCCTTGTCGTCTGTGGACCCTCTTCCGAAGAGCTTACCTATGGGCAAGAGGTACAAAATATACACATGATGTTACTATAGTGGTATAGCGATGACCCTTTCATAAACTCGAAAGTTGATTTACAATTTGTCTATTCTCACCACTGGTACTAGTAATAAAGAGGCAAGGGACTGAAACACTACTGTAGTGGAAATTAGCCTTTTGTGTGTGAGAGTGGATCATCCTATATTTAATCCAATAGTCACGCTCCTATCTAGCTTGGTTACATATCTCCAAAAGGAGAAGACACATGCTAAATACTATGCTACAAAAAGTACAACACACATACTACCACAGCCGAATGGAATATTTAATCTTCGAACTGCGAAAAATAGGATTATTTATGTGCATATATAAAGCTAGACAAATCAGCAGCCACGCATGGCCCGCAACTCCGACCAAACTCGTCCAACTACATCCCAACAATGCTCAGAACCGTCTGACGTTTTCACAATAGAACTAACATCCTCATCATCCTCATCGTCATCCGCTTATCCGGGGTCGGGTCGCGGGGGGAGCAGCTCAAGCAGGGGGCCCCAGACTTCCCTTTCCCGGGCCACATTGACCAGCTCTGACGGGGGGATCCCGAGGCGTTCCCAGGCCAGTGTTGAGATATAATCTCTCCACCTGGTCCTGGGTCTTCCCCGAGGTCTCCTCCCCACTGGACGTGCCTGAAACACCTCCCAAGGAAGGCGCCCAGTGGGCATCCTTACCAGATGCCCGAACCACCTCAGCTGACTCCTTTCTAAGTAAAGGAGCAGCGGCTCTAATCCGAGTTCCTCACGGATGGCTGAGCTTCTCACCCTATCCCTAAGGGAGACGCCAGCCACCCTTCTGAGAAAACTCATCTCGGCCGCTTGTACCCGCGATCTCGTCCTTTCGGTCATCACCCAGCCCTCATGACCATAGGTGAGGATAGGAACGAAGATCGACCGGTAGATCGAGAGCTTTGCCTTGCGGCTCAGCTCTCTTTTCGTTACAACGGTGCGGTAAAGCGAACGCAATACCGCCCCCGCTGCTCCGATTCTCCGGCCAATCTCACGCTCCATAGTACTAGTACTAGAACTAACAAACCATCCTAAATTTAACCCTGGGCTTCAAAAAAAGGGAAACATAAAAACTGCAATGCAATAAATAGGTGCTGACCGTCTTTCTCCACCAGTGTGAAGGGCTCCGTGTCCCAGCCATCTTCCAGTTTGGCCGGCTGGACGTCCAGGTGACCATAGATACAAACGGTCTTCTTGGCCGGGTCAGAACCAAGCTGGCCCAGGACAATGGGGGGCAGGGGGATCTCCTCCCCGGACGGAAGCTGGACAGGGGCAAAAAGCATCACCATCATCTAAAGCAGGGGTCGGCAACTGGCGGCCCGCGGGCCATAACTGGCCCGCCAGACATAATATCTGGCCCGCCACCAGATTAAGTAATATGATTTATTTTTATTTATTTTTAGAATATCTATATCTGTTAGCTTAAATGTAAAGGGCCGGATAAAGTGACCTTTTTATTTTCATAACCGTTTTTTGAACTTAAATTGTATCAAATCCTGCTGCTACTCCTGGAAGGTTGGAGACACATTCGTCACGGTCACGCTTAAGCTGCGAGGGGCTGAGCGGGAGTTATTGGAAACTATGCAATATTAAATGAAACGGAACCCACCTTTATAGGCCTATATACAACAACCATGGCGACCCTACGTTACATTACACTGCACTTAGACAAAGGCAGAGCTGTTGACAAAAGTCCACATAAGATTTAAGACGCCACGCTATGAAACTTTGCTGTTTAACGCAAGTAGAGTCTCTGATGAGGCTACTTCGCCTAACGTTAGGCTAGGAACGGAGGTTAGTGTGTGCGCAGTCAGTTAGCACCCGCCGTGGTGTGTGTATATGTGCGTGTGCGTGTGTGCAGTCAATCAGCACCCGCCGTGGTGTGTGTGTGTGTGTGTGTGTGTGTGTGTGTGTGTGTGTGTGTGTGTGTGTGTGTGTGTGTGGGGGGGGGGTATAGGTACCTACCCAGGCTGAAAAAAACAGGCTGAAAAAAACATTTCATAACCATCAATGTGCCCTCTTTATTATCTTTATTATCTAATTACTTCATTGTTCAATTATACGGCTGCTTTTGGTCATTTGACCTCTGTCTTATTTCCTTTACCAACCTAACCAACATATCAGAACCAAATCGTATGCACAGAATTTAGAATCTGCCTAAAATTCTTTCTGATTCAGATAGCAATAAATTAAGAAAATGTACCCTGGTTATTTAAATCAACACCATGTAAAAATCTCTAAAGCAACAAGGACAACGACGATATTAAAGATTTCAATTCAACAAGACGGATGCAAATAAAAATCGATGTTTTCAGGTGTTTTCCTATTGGTGGGGCTTAATCAACAAATAGGCCTACCAGGTGTAGTTAAAAGGTGAAATTGCAACATATGGCTCACCTTCTGTTTGCCGTTGTCCACCATCTCTACTGTGCCCCCCAGTCTCTCGATGTCTTTTGCTGCTATGTCCATCATCTTCTTGATCTCCCCACGCTTCTCCGGCCAGGCAGATACACTCTGGACAGCCACCCATTCCGCCAGGCGCTTGGGAAGAACAAAACCAAAAGCAAATCATTAATTTGTTGTTTTAACGAATATTCATGAATATCCTACGGGACACTTAACTAAACGACACAGTAATTGCACAATTGAGGATGAAGAAGGTCCAATCGCTCACCTCAACATAGAGATCCTGGTGTTCGTCCAAGTATTTGAAAAGGGTTGAGAGATGGGCCATCTTGTCGGCAACTAGGAGAGCTGTGGAGTTGAAGAGAAGTCAGGAGTAAAGGGCGACTCTGTCGATACTCGGTTCCATTCTTATAGTGAGAATGACCGAGTTTGACAGACCACACCTTCCTCAACCTGCTGATAACAGCAGCTTAATAGTGGCTGTCTGATTTTATGCATCACAGACCGGCGTGCCAGCGAGTTTAACGGGAGGTTAGGCCATTTCATATCAGAAGATGTTTCTTTTTTTGGTACTTTGTTGTTCGTTGAAACTTTTCTTGGATGAATATTTTCAGGATTGCAATACAAGAAATTGCGACATTCATATCTTCCTACAGATCAATGATAATGTTTGTCACATATAGTTGGCAGGAAACTTACTTTAATGCGGTGCAGGTCAGTTAGCTCTTTTTTGGTTTCGTTTTGGTTCCCCTGGTGTAACTTAGATGAAGAACGTTAAGTGAGCCACCTCAGCTGATGTCCACGTGATCCATCGTAACTGCGGGTCCTGCTGTAGCCTGATCGAAGGCTACGAAAGCATGGGGAAGGCAAGGCTTTATATAGAAGATAGCGACACTTCTTTTATTTTGTGATGGCTTGCACAGTTGCACTACTAGTTCTTCAAGCCAGGCTGAAGGATGATGTAAATCTTACCAAATTGAAAAAGACCCACGAACAAGAACGACCGGTATGGTCACTAAATTGCGCCCTCTCTGTACCGGCGAGTGAATCTTTCAAAATGACCCCATGATAAGCTGACTATGCAAGTTATATCACAGGGTGGTTTAGTCATCACTATGTTTCAAGTCAAAACCCCATAGTAGTGATCACATTTAGGATGCTAAAATGGATATACAGCCCAATGAAATCACTGCATGAAGCTGGCAGGATAATCTAATCCTTAGACTTGGTGTCCTACTGCTTTAACACTCACAGACAACAAAAT
Organism: Gadus macrocephalus; assembly: GCF_031168955.1. Lineage (NCBI taxonomy): Eukaryota > Metazoa > Chordata > Actinopteri > Gadiformes > Gadidae > Gadus > Gadus macrocephalus. The sequence goes on from NC_082403.1 coordinate 7,066,729, forward strand.
CAGTTTGAACAGGCCAACTGAAACACCTGCTATAGAGGTTTATAAATGATGCCAATATATATATTGCCAGAATATATATTAAGGAGTAACTTTTGCCAAGCATTAAAAGTGTTGGCATCAATCCCTTTTTGTTGTCACAGAAGGCACAATTAACTTGTTTTTTGTGATGGCTCAATTAATTTTTCCTCTTTGCTGCTAGATTTTAATAGATACAGTAGTATAGTATGGAAAAATACAACAATTTATGCACCCAATTATCAACAGCATACACAGGATTCACCAATTCGTACAAAGGGAAAAATATACTTTATTGTAAGACTCTGCTGTAGCTGTTAAAAGGACGTTCAATACTGTGTAATACTGAAGCCCCAAGGTCTGTAGGGGAGCTGGCAGAAGACTCCATGATACATAGTCAACAGGTGAGTTGATAGTTGATTGCCGTGTTATTTTACTCCATTTATTCCAGTAGGGAAACCTCGTGGAAGTATGCTCCGAGCATCTTGGTCCCCTGGATGTAGTTGGTCCTGGATAATTGAGGGGAAAATAAAACACAGGATATGTAATGTTATCCATGTCTCTACCATGCCATGGAGGGCATTAATTCCCTTCACCTCAGAGCAAACCTAATAATGATGTCAATTCCATTTGTCACACCCACACATTCTGTGTAGATGGATGATTTAAATTGTTATTAAGTTTTATTATTTTGTAATTATAAGGCATATTTTTGGTACAGGTAAGGGATTAATGTGCATTCAGAACCGGTAGGGGTTAGGACATCTTGTTCAGGGATACTAAAAACATGGGGGATCAAACCCAGCACCTTTGGACTAGGAGTCAATCATCCGAACCACTAGACTACCCCATAGTTCCAATGACCAAAACAGAGTTTATTGGATCATAGAAGTCTCATTATTTAGTCCTCATGAGTATTTCCAAACACCTCAATAGAAAGCGTACCTGTTGAGCTTCTCGTTCTGAGAGTGGGCCCCGTCGTCTGAGGACCCGAGGGGGAGCAGCATGACGTTGCGTCCCGTGGCCTCCTGGAAGGTCAGCGCGACCGGGATGCTGCCGCCCTCGCGGGTCAGGTCCGGCTCCACGCCGAAGACTGAGGGACATCGGGAAATGAGAGAGGGAAAACAAAATGGCCACAAGGTCCCTCCTAACTGTATTACTTTCTCCATAAATGATGAGGGCCCTGGTTGTCTGTCTGAGGTCCTGAGTGGATTTTTCAATTCTCTACCCACTACAATGTAACACATCAGAAACAGTTAGGGAATAATAGTAATGTTATTATTCCCTCAAGGTTTTCTGGAGAATTACATTGTAGTGGGTAGAGAAGTGTTAATCCATGTATCCCGATATAGTGATTTTTTAAGTCAAAATATCTTGCAATTTGTGGCAACCCGGCGAGGGCCAATTAAGGACATGCAGAGCCCCTGAGGAACAGGTGGAGAAGCAGGGCTTAAATAGCCCGCTTCTCCACTCATTCGGGGCTCTCCCAGCCATGGGGCTCCTGTACGGAGAGACCGGTCCTCGTGGGGGACGGGATTCCACCCACGAGGGATAGGTCTGTCGTTTCCTCCCAGGTTTTTTCGTTGTCGTATTATTTTCCGTATGAGACTTTGTTTTATTCAGGATTAAACATGCCTTTTTGTTTTTTTTTGCCAGTTATGTTTTGTCCTGTTTGGGAGGAGCCATGTAGTGAGGGTGGTTGACGTCGGAGACCCATGCCTTGGCACTGTAGAATGTTGGTGTATTTTAGTGTCTCTCTTATTGTTCACATTTCTAGTCTAGGAACAGGCCAGGGCCTCTCATACTGATACAAGGGGTTATCCCCAACATTCTGCCATTGTTATGTCTCAAGGTAGGTTGAACCTGGTCCTCCGGGACATAGCCAGGGCCAAATACCTTATCAAGGCTGAGAGTGCGTCTGTTCATGTGTTATTCATCTATCCCCTTTTTGTATTATACTCGCCCCAACCCTTTGGTTGGACGAGAAGAGGGTTCGACAGCCAAGGAACAAGTCATCGACCTCCGGGTCCACTATAGATTATTCAACCTAAGTCTGTATCTCGCTGTATTACATCCTGGAATAAACCATCTATTCAACCCTCTAATCCAACCTGTCAAGCTGCTTTGATTTCGACTTCAAGAATTACTACTACGACTGAAAATACACAACGCAGAGTCTGTCCGAACAGTTTAGAAATAAGCTGAAATCTAACATTTGGTGCCGTGACACCGTCTTGAAGAGAGAGGAGTGAGAAGACGATTGCCTCTGAAGATTGCCCTGTGACCGAGAAGAGCGCGCGCCCTGCCTGGGAAGACGTCTGATCAACGCCTGCCCTGCCGAGGGACCCGCATCCACAACGCGGCTGAACCAGCGCATCTCTATGCACCACGTGGGAATCAACGGTGACTGAATCTCATTCCACACTCTCGACCAAGGGAAAAGAACAAGAAAGTAATCTTAAAATAATCTACACACACATAACTGTGATTATTATTATTTGTTTTACTATTAGGCTGCACTACATTTGCTGAGTAATGAAGTTGTGTCATTAAGAGCTTGACGAAGTGAGAACCTGTATTAGTGTTTAAGAGCTCAATAATCACTGAATATACGCTGTATGAATGGGAAAGACGTGTATCTGGGTTAGATTCCTAGAATCTGGGTTAGATTCCTAGTATCTGGGTTAGATTCCTAGTATCTGGGTTAGATTCCTAGTATCTGGGTTAGATTCCTAGAATCTGGGTTAGATTCCTAGTATCTGGGTTAGATTCCTAGAATCTGGGTTAGATTCCTAGAATCTGGGTTAGATTCCTAGAATCTGGGTTAGATTCCTAGTATCTGGGTTAGATTCCTAGAATCTGGGTTAGATTCCTAGAATAGGTGCATCTTTGCTAGTTTGTCAATGTTGATACTGTCCTGAATATAACTTAAGACGTTTGGTTTGCTCAGGGGTTTTGTTTTACGACTTGCTGGACAAGGAGTGAAACCGTATTTGTATTGAATTATTGGTGAGGTTACATGAATCGCTAGAGTTTTTATTTGTGTTATATTGTTTTTGATCCCCGCCGAGGAATCAGATATTGTTTTTGATCCCCGCCGAGGAATCACATATATTGTTTTATATTGAAGAAGGAAAAAGTGTGCCATCATCTGTTGTTGGCATACCGAGCTCCGTGGGAGGCGTCTATTTGTTTCTTTCTAAGCAGCGATTGGTCGCTAGTTTTAGTTACTTTACAGATAGAAAAAGATAGAAAAAATGCCGAAAGGTAAAGGCAGGAAGAAGGAAGGGGAGGAGGAAAAAGCATCCGAACGAAAAGAACAAGATTCTTTTGAAGTGGAGGTTAGAGAGATCGATATTTATTCAATTAGTGAGACTCTGTCTAGATTCTTCAACGACAGACATGATTTGCAAGGAACCGAAAATAAACTTCGCATAACATATGCGATAACGATGGACCCCCAAACTAAACGCTGGCCAAAGGAATCGATCTGGAAGGTTTTCAAAGACTGGGTCAAGAAGACTAGACGAAGTGAACCAGTTGGGTTGTTACTATTGTCTCAGTGTAAGCGCTACTTTATCAAGCATGTCAGCAACAAAAAGAGAGATGAATTGGAAAAGACAACTGCTCACTATGAAGATGCTCTGGGAAAGACAAGAGAGCAAATCAAACTGCTTGCCGATGAAATTCGTTTGTTAAAGGATGAATTGACTCGGGAGAGAGACCTACACCAGACGCTAGTCAGAGAAGGACTGATAGCGGCCCGCCCCCTCGACTCAGGGCCCCCAAGGGGGGGGTGACCAAGGCAAAGGAGGAGGAACCTTGGGAGCCTATGGTCGCATGTACCCCACACTGCCATCGTGTGGCCCAGATGGGGAATACATCTTCCCGATGCAGCCATCGTCGCCACCTGGTGGTTTACAGGAGTCAAGACACAGTGTTCTCTCAGACGTCAACAGCTTTATAGGCGAGTACCCGGTCATCTGCAGTACCCCCTACGTGCCACGGAAGGGAAATCCATCTGCCCCACCTGACTATGCTGATCATGATGCGATCCAGATCCCACAGCAATTTCCCCCTGTTCAACACACTCTGTGTGTTCCACAATTTCCCCAATTCTCCCCTGTCACACCACATTCCTCCATCCCACAACAATTTCTGCATCCAAACCCCCCAATACAATTCTCCGAGGTGAGGCCTGGAGCAGTGACTAAGAATGAGTCACTCAATAGAGGATTCGATGACAACATACAACCGCACTGCAGTGCGATGGGAGGCGCAGCAACACCACACATGACGACCAAAGATGAGAAAGACGAAATAGTTAACCTCAGGCCCTTGAAGAAGATAGAAAGCGCTGAGGGACGCACAATCCTCTGTGAACCCTCCAGCCCGAAGAACATCGAAAAATGGAGTGCGGAGATCGACCACCCGAAGAGAGCAGGCCTACAGCCATGGATGAAACTGAAACAACTGATGCTTCTGTACGAACTCCACCCCTACGATGGCCTTGCTATATTGTTCAAACACCTGAGCAGCACTGAGCGCACCCAGATTCGATACGAGGTGGAAGATGCCATAGGAGAAGACGGCATGAGACCAGAGAAGGGATGGGAGGCCATAAAGGCGTGGATCCAAAAGCACCCAAGGCACAGGTCAACTGGACAACAATCACACGTTGTTTGCAGAAGGAAGACGAGAGTCTGGACCAGTTCAACGAGCGCTTCTTCGAATGTTATTTGCTGCACTCAGGCCAAACTGAATATGATCTGGACACCATCGACCAGTCACAGGACTTGCCTTTGAAGACCATGTACCTCCAGCAGGTACTGCCGGAGATCCGAAGGGGAGTAAAGACAAGGTTTCCCGGCTGGGACAACCGAAGCAGCACAATGGCAGAGATCAAGGAATTCGGAGAAAAGGTGGATCGAGATGAAGAAGTCAGGATTCGATTCCTGGCGGACGAGAAGAAGGGAATGGCAAGGGAACGAGAAAGATTCCCCCAGCCCAACAGAGATAGAGAACGATTCCTCCCGCCAGACAGACAGAAAGTACCTCGACCATGCCACAACTGTGGACAAACTGGACACTGGATAAGAGAATGTAAAGCCCCTCTAAAGATGTACCGTGAGCGCCCCAACGAGAAACCAGGGAACGAAAACCGCTCAGACAAAATGAAGGAACTATGGAAGAAATTACAGTCGCAGAGTGGTGAAGAACTCAGCCGCATATGCGATTCAATGTCGGAAACCAACAATAACACCGACTTGGAATGACACTCGTTAGATTTGGCACGCAATCTAACTGATACGGGGTGAAGAGTAGGGAGTGTTTGAGTGTTTGTTATTTTCATTCCTTTATTTTCACGAGAGGTTAGTTTTCGAAAGATGCTAGGACTTTTGTCACCACCTCTCTAAGTTCATGTTGGTTCCTTCTTGACACAACTGCTCAGCTTTAGAACTTTTTGTTTGTTTTGGTTTAATCATGTGTAACCTAATGAGTTTGTTATTTTCTTTATTATAGTGGCCTACACCTGGTTTACTTGTGTATGATTTGAATTTACTTGTCTATTGCCTTTTATGTTTTCTTTCATTGATTTTGTTAATTATTAATGGGTCACCAGAAAATACACTGAATTCTCTTTTTGTGGGTGATCTTTAAACTATGTTTAGTATGATCAAGAGTGAGGAATGTAGAATGTTGGTGTATTTTAGTGTCTCTCTTATTGTTCACATTTCTAGTCTAGGAACAGGCCAGGGCCTCTCATACTGATACAAGGTGTTATCCCCAACATTCTGCCATTGTTATGTCTCAAGGTAGGTTGAACCTGGTCCTCCGGGACATAGCCAGGGCCAAATACCTTATCAAGGCTTAGAGTGCGTCTGTTCACGTGTTATTCATCTATCCCCTTTTTGTATTATACTCGCCCCAACCCTTTGGTTGGACGAGAAGAGGGTTCGACAGCCAAGGAACAAGTCATCGACCACCGGGTCCACTATAGATTATTCAACCTAAGTCTGTATCTCGCTGTATTACATCCTGGAATAAACCATCTATTCAACCCTCTAATCCAACCTGTCAAGCTGCTTTGATTTCGACTTCAAGAATTACTACTACGACTGAAAATACACAACGCAGAGTCTGTCCGAACAGTTTAGAAATAAGCTGAAATCTAACAGCACCGTGGCCCATGCTGACCGTCATCTTGTTGGGACTCCCCAGCTCAGAGAACTTCTTCTGCATGTAATCTACCACCTGGACAGGACAGGATGAAGAAGGACAACATTTAAGATGCTTGTAGCATGAAAAACGGCTAGCGCAAAATGAGCTGTACCGATAAATAATGTAAGTCTTCATTGCATAAAAAAACATTGCATAATAAATATTACCTGCAGACACTTTGTTTTTTGTACATTTTTTGAAACGTTAAATATATTTGTCAAGATATTTGAATAGGCGTGTCTGCCTTTATGGAAGGTGGAGTGAAGACAGGAAAGGAAAGAGAGGGAAGAACATACAAGTCATTCCCTTTCTTCTCAAGAGATGAGACGATATGCTATTCCTAGCAGGTTAGACTCAAACCTGGCTTCTTGCATGTGGTTATTTACCTGTTTCTCCACCACTTCAGGGTCCATGTCAGGGACAAGGCGGATGGAGAATTTTCCAATGACTTTCCTGGGAATAACCGTCTTGGCCCCTCCATCGGAGAATGCCCCCTCGATGCCGTGAAGAGAGAGAAATGGATACCTGCATGAGGACTTGCTCCTACATTAAATAATCATCACAATTACTATGATATTAAGATCATGCGACACACTAGACATGTATTACTCCACCACAGCCAGTGACGTCACACCTCTGAATCTAATTCCATCCCTGATTCTGAGCAATTCCCAAAGCCCTGCTTGCCTTGGTGGAGTGCAGCAGCTTGCAGACGCCCACGTCCTTGCAGTACTCTCCCAGGTCGAACTCGATCTTCTCGTACAGCTGCTGCTCCTCCTCGGTGACTTCAGCCACGTTGTCGTACATCCCTGGTACCTGGATCCTCCCCTTCTTGTCCACCAGGGAGCCTGGGTGGACACATTATAAAACATAGGGAGAGGCGTGGGTACTATCTTCATAAAGTGGGGGCACGGTGGTACAGGTCTCTTAGGGCGTCTCATGACATGGAAATGTTCTGGGTTTGAACCCCAGAACCCACAATGTCTGCAAGCTGCTTGTAGGCATCCCTGTAGAAAGATTTAAAATCCTCTGTTAAGGAAATGCTGCCATCTAGAAATTCTCATGAGCATAATGTATGGGTTTATATGGGTTGCCAGATGTGGTTAATTCCCCTTCAAATAAGAAACTAATTTTGGGTGAGGGGTAGCTACAGTCAGGAAAGTGTGGCATAGTCATGGTATAATAAAAACCTGCACTATCAAGTTATTTAGTAGAAGCTTATGTTTTCTAGTTTTGGACATAAATACAGGTTTGAACCCACCCATGAGTGTGATGAGGTCGGTCATGGCTTCATGAACGGAGTCGCCGAACACGCCAGAGTGAAGGTCCTTATCGCCACACTCCACCTAGCGTGAGGAAAGATGTAATAACATACATTGTCGTTATGGCATTCAACACTGATGCCCTTGAACCAGGCCACACTTGAACCAGGCCAGCACGGGACCCTTGTCATCTGTGGACCCTCTTCCGAAGAGCTTACCTATGGGCAAGAGGTACAAAATATACACATGATGTTACTATCGTGGTATTATAGCGATGACCCTTTCATAAACTCAAAAGTTGGTGGCATTAACAATTTGTCTATTCTCACCACTGTTACTAGTTATGAAGAGGTAAGGAACTGAAACACTACTGTAGTGGAAATTAGCCTTTTGTGTGTGAGTGTGGATCAGAGTGGGATACTCTGCATTTAGGATTTACTGAGATATGTAAACAACCCTCATTCCACAATGTATAGTAGATATCAACCTGGCTTTGCCTGAAGTAGGGGATATGAGGTATTTCAGATGGACTTTGAGCTGGTCTGCAATAGTCAGGCCGCTATCTAGCTTGTGTGGGTGCAGTGTGTATTAAACCGCCCAAACGCAACCAACTACATATTTACAATGCCCAGAACAGTCTGACGTCTTCACACAGAACTAACCATAAATAGGTGCTGACTGTCTTTCTCCACCAGGGTGAAGGGCTCCGTGTCACAGCTATCGTCAAGATTGGCCGGCTTAGAAAGAACGCTTCATAACCATCAATGTGCCCTCTTAATGATCTATATTTTAGATAATTTTGCATACTTCTTTGTTCAATATCCTTATACGGCTGCTTTTGGCCATTTGACCACTTTCTCATTTCCTTTACCAATTTAACCAAAATATCAGAACCAAATCGTACGCACAGAATATATAATCTGCGGAAAATTCTTTCTAATTCAGATTGCAATAAATTAAGGAAATGTTCCCTGTTTTGTTTTTTTTAAATCAAAACAATATAAATCTCTGAAAGCTACAAGGACATCTACGATATTAAAGACTTCACTTCAGCAAGACGGATGCAACATAAATAAAAATCAATCTATTATCAGGTGTTTTCTATTAATCAACAAACACCAGGTGAGGTTAAAAGGTGAAATTGCAACATATGGCTCACGTTCTGTTTGCCAATGTCAACCATCTCTACGAGTTTTGGGAACAGGTTGGAAGGTTTCTGAGATGGGAGATGAAACACGGAAACAAATTAAATCACATGCGAAACTTGTCACTGTGTCTTTAAGTAGATTAGCAGTTATTGACATGAACTTACTTCTGTGTTTATTATGGGAACTATTTAACGGAAACACTATGGCAAGTCAGAAACAAACCAACTGATGACGGTATCTTGACTCAGGCCTTCTGTGTGCATATTATTTATGATATTATAAATTTGCAATGGGTGACATATTTTTCTTATAGGCCTATATATAAAGCGCACATGCACTTTTAGTAAAAATCACACTCACTTTAGCAAGTATCCGACTAGATATGTGCTGGATAGGTCAGTCTACTAGCTTACCAAAGTGGACTGCAGCAAACGTTGCTCATCTATCCTAGCCGTTATTTAGAGGTGGTTCAAGGAGGAGGGTGGGGGTTTGGCCCTTAGCAACTTGCAGCCACCATGCGCTCGTGTTTACAGTGGATGCATCGCAATGGCGAGGCGCACAAAGCTTTTGGCCGTGTTCTATAGATATTCTAGATCACTCCGGCGGCAGTCCTGGAGATCTATATCTAAATATTATCATAATATACATAGATATCTATATCATATAATATTATTAAGGCCTAAAGCTGTGTGCGCCTCCAGACGATATTTGATCTCAAACTACTGCGTCGGTTTCTTCAACGTCTCTGGTTCTTCCACTTCCACATCAATCTGAAGTAGACTGAACCGCGACATGAAGAAAGATTGTTGCCCACATGAAGAAAGATTATCTCCCACTGGAGCCCCGCTGCCCGCTGCCGAGGCACCAACGCCCCGCGGCGTTGGTTCCTCGGCAGCGGGGCTACGGCGGGAGACAATCGCGGGCAACAATCCCCTTCTACTCCATGTCATGTGTGTATTCACACACCCACACATGTAGTGCTCACACGGTTGTAGTTCATTGTCGGGCCAAATTCTCTGGGCAGGCAAAGCAGAGAAAGGGGAGGTAACATGTTCCCGTATGACGACATACGGGGAAAGTTCCGAATCGGCACGTCTGAGCTTTGTTATTTCAAAGGCAGAGCAGGATACCTAGTGCTAGTTTTACACCAAAAGCTACTTCTAGCAACTGGGGGACCATAGGCAGGCTAGGGGAACTCATCGTTAGAAAACCTCCTAAAGTGAAATTTTGGGACCATGGGACCTTTAAATGTTAAACTAAACTTAAGTTAAAGGCATATTGTACGATTTTCAGTGATATGCACTTTTTAATATGTTGTTGAAATTGGTTTATACATCCTGACAGCAATAAATAACTTATGGGCAATGAAAAAGAAGCGGAAAAAAAACCGAATTCTGTATCTGCTATAAACCTGTTAAAATGCTTACCAATCGGAGACATTGTACCCGAATCTAAAGAACCAATCACAAGCCTGCGCGTTCTCTCCCCTCTGTGTACGAGCATGAGCCGGCCTGAGCGCGTTCACGGAGGGCAAAGAAAGCGTTGTTATCATAGTAGTTCATGACAGTGGACTAGACCTAGTGAGCCTACAACGTTAACACGATGGAAGAAAAAAACCAGAAGTTACCACTGCCACCGTTACTTGCCCCGGTTCATCCTTTTAAAAAGGCAAGAAAAGGAAAGACAGAAAATGAAAAGGCAGCAACAAAAAAAAAGTTGGAGAATGCTCGAGGAAAAACGAGAATAAATATTGGATTCGCTTTTCAGCGATGGCGACAGCTGAGGGAGTTGAATGGCCTGAAAAGTGACGCAATGGTTGCCGTTGAAGTAAGCCGTAAGCAGCATTAGCCTCGTGCACGGCTCTGTGTCGAGGGGTTGGGGCAGGGAGTCCTGAAGGGTGGGGGAGGAGTTAAACGGAACTCCGAAGAGAAGCTAATTTCAAATCATGCTAGCTCTCTCACATCGTACAGTATAGCTTTAACTTCATAAAAAATGACTGAGGTCACCTCCCGTGCTCCTAAAATACCCTTTTTCCACATTTCTCCATTTTAATACGATATTAGAAGCATTTTTAAAAACATTGCAACATCCGTTGGGGTGGAAGTGCATAGGTGCAACAGATGTAAATCGTTGTACTAAATTAGGAGATGCTAGTGATTTCAGATGCTGATGCTCTCCTTGTAGTTGTGTAGAAGTGTTCTTTTAGGAATAAAAACAACCTTTTAGTTCATTGGCATATTTCGATTTTTTTAAATGTTAGATACTAGCTCACATGCCAAAATTAAGCTGTTTAAACAAACATGTCAAACCATGACCAACCCATCAAGACCTATTACTCTCCACCAGCTCTGCCAAAATGGACAACGCGACAACGCTTAAAACTGGATTCTGAAGGACTGACAAGCAGAGATAGAAATGAAGCCCTTTGCTGTAAATTAATTTGGATCGTTTCAAATGTTTAAGACACATTTGCTTAGGACACCCCCTTGGATTTAGAGCAAGATGTATACGTAGCATGTAATTGTATGTGAACATATGATGCATTTTTTTTGCTCCATTTTCTGGGAAAAATTAAGCAAAGCTAGTTCTGGAACAAGTGAAGAGTGTTTGAGTAGCAAAAGTCTTGAGTTTAAATTTGTTTAGCACAAACACATCTGTGCAAGGCGGGAGCGGAGCCTAAGCAGGCTTGTACAGAGTTCCACACCTATTGCAATGTCATGATACGCTTGACATGCAGGCTAAACAAAATAATTGGAACCACTAAAAGTAAACATTGAAAGGGATGTCATTAGGATCATAAGCGAATATAAACAAAATCTGTCAAAAAAAAATCTCTTAAGGAGTTCTCAGGTAGATGTTTCAATTCAAGAGATCGGCTTTTCATTTTGTCAGATGCTTTTGCACAACTAAAGTCCGGCTGAGTCGGGACCCCTCGGCTCACCAGCCCACACCTTGTGGGTCCAGTCTGTCCGGTTCTTTCCTTTGAAATACTTGAGATAAGCGACACTAACGGCAGGTCTTCATTGTATACTTATAGGAGATGTTCGAAACCTTACATTAAGCGAGTGATTTGGTGACAATAAATGGATTACAGCAATTAAGAAATCGTCAGAAACTTTATTTTATTCCCCATTGGGTACAGCACAAATCCATTATGATCCCTGTAGGAGGAAACACAAATAAGGGTTGATTAGCATATACCCGGTGACATGGGTAAAATCTAAATTATAAAGTGAAAGTTGTCTACCCACCGCAAAGCAACCTCTGTCACACCTACGCTTATTTAGACAGACTTCTGTCGAGCACATGAAGAAGATCTGCAGGGAGAAAGAATCCAGTTAAAACCAGTGGAAGCAGATTAAAAACGATTGGAAGTCAGTCACCCTACAAACGCAAGGTAGAGAACCACTGGGCCACAGTTCCGTGTTCCCCACGATAGTCACCTCTTCTTGGAGGTACGTGTTGGTTTGCACATTCATGAACTGGAACGCTTTGACCAAGAAGCGCTTCTGCTTACTGCTGCCGTGGCCTCTCGTAGACAAGATGGAGATACCAGGGTCATTTGGGTTTGCACAGCTACAACGCAGGACAAAGTGAGGTTGTCAATTAGCACACGAGCCATCTAAATACCAACGTCTTGAGCGTAAGCTGGTACTTGCCCCTCGTAAACCAGCACTAGCACTTTATTGGCGTTCCTAGGGAAGGCCAAGCAGTAGTTGACCACGAGCACAGCCATCCTTGGTTTCAGTATCGGTTTATATCCCCATCCCAACACCGCGACATCCTCCAAGAGGTTGACCTCCAGGAAGACCGGCGAACCGAGAATGGAACTCAACGGCAAGGAGTCCTTGCTGTAGTAAGAGTCAAAGCTTGCATCTGGTCGGTGGAGTAAAAATGAAGGTTGGGTTACACACATGGGCCATAGCCAAGGGACAACTATGCAGTGTTCCAATTCTTCCCACCGACACACCTCGAGCGAGTCTCAGCTGCACGCTGTAACGTCCATGGGAGCTGAGGATGACGGGTAATTGCAGCATTGGGACCCTCACCTTGTAGCCCACACTGGCCCACGACAGGCCGCAGGAGCCCGTCTGGGGGTAGCGACACTCGATCATGAATCTACCATAAAACAGGGTGTGGTGAATACCTCAGAGCTGCCCATATACACCGAGACTGGCATTTTCGAGAGGACAAACATTGAAGGCATAAACATTGTCAAATCGGATGAGAAAGTCATCAGGTTGGTTGATTTCATCTCACCTGAAAGCATCCTCCCTCGCTATCACACCATACTTGAGATCGAGAGCCTCAACTACTGTGTGCACCTCAACCATGAAAATGCTGGTGTGCCCAATCATCTGTAAGTGGATACGGAAGGGTTAGAAGGCGAGAACATCAGGGTGGACCTGAGGAGGGGAGAAGGATGACCCAATACTTGCATAAGAACGAACGCCACAGTCAGCCAGAGGGATCTTGTAGATTGCAAAGTGGGACTTGACGATAATGGGAACGCAATGGGGATAGTTGGGAATAATGAGTCTTCTTGGGTCAATAGGGATCGATGCAGAGTCTTTGCGGATGGCAAACACAAAGAAATTATCCACAGTGCATTCTAAAGAAAAATGATAGGATAGGTTAGTACAATGTTACAGCCTCGATTAACAACCTCTGCAAGACAGTAATTGATGAGGATCAAATTACTATTCAAGCAAGCCAGACTTTGAGATAACTAGACCCACCATCTAGTGGGTAATGGCATTTATACGTGGCATCGCCGGAACAGCAACCATTTCGATCACAATCTTCTTTGCTTATTCCGTTATGTCCACACTGTATCTGCTCTTCAACAGCAACGTCACAGTCTGAAAGAAAAAAAAGGGGCAACTAACATGACGCGCTTCAATTTTAGGTTGAATCTCAAACAACTAAAGCCATGCTTAAACCTACTTTGTGCCTTGCGGCGACAGGTGGGCGGGGGGATACTGCCCCTAGGGTCCAGCTGATCTGTGGAGTGCACATTGGTGCCAGATACACAGGTCCCCCATCACAACACAGTACAGAAGACTTTTGGCTGCATCTCAAAACAAACTAGGCTTAGACCTACTTTGTGCCATGGCCGTGGTGGAATCTGCAAAGTTTGTGGTTGACGGCGCCTCGTCGGCCCTAGGGTTCAGCATATCTGTGACATTAGTGCCGTCGGCGCAAGACAAGGTGGCGTCCATCAAGCGCCCATGCTCAGTGATGTAGGACACCTTCAGGATGTACTGCCCCTTCTGAAGCACATTGAAGCCCCCGCCCAGGTTTTAACATGCAAAGCATCAACAAGTTATAAGATTCAGTAGAGGAACAAAGAAAAACAATGTTTAAAAAAGATACATTTAAAAAACAATTTGGAGAAACGTTAAAATTACCAGAGCGTCGACATGACAGCCAGTGTATGGCACCCTTACGGTGTTCCCATAAGGGCTCACAGAGTAGCCACACGACTTGGGAGCCTTTACTAGTATGGTCGCTGCACCTGTAGAGTAGTGATGTGAGAAACTGATTGTACGCAGTCACCTTCGTCGAACATTGCAGCCACCACTCCTACATTTTAGAGATTCGTAGGACTACTCACCCACTACTTTCAGCTCAGTAATGGGGCTAGAGTGCATGGAAAATGTAAAGGCATCGTCGCTGCACGTCAGGTTTAGTTCCCGAGAGGACACGGAATCGACTGGGCCCCAGGACCGGGGAAAGTACTGCTCCTCCTCATCCTCATCCTGCACTTCGTCCTCGTCCTGCCCTTCATCCTCGCCCTGCTCTTCATCCTCGCCCTGCTCTTCATCCTCGCCCTGCTCTTCATCCTCGCCCTGCTCCTCATCCTGCTCCTCCTCGCCCTGCCCTTCATCCTCGCCCTGCTCTTCATCCTCATCCTGCTCCTCAACCTGCTCCTCCTCGCCCTGCCCTTCATCCTCGCCCTGCTCTTCATCCTCATCCTGCTCCTCAACCTGCTCCTCCTCGCCCTGCCCTTCATCCTCGCCCTGCTCTTCAGCCTCGCCCTGCCCTTCATCCTCGCCCTGCTCTTCATCCTCATCCTGCTCCTCAACCTGCTCCTCCTCGCCCTGCCCTTCATCCTCGCCCTGCTCTTCATCCTCATCCTGCTCCTCAACCTGCTCCTCCTCGCCCTGCCCTTCATCCTCGCCCTGCTCTTCATCCTCATCCTGCTCCTCAACCTGCTCCTCCTCGCCCTGCCCTTCATCCTCGCCCTGCTCTTCATCCTCATCCTGCTCCTCCTCGCCCTGCCCTTCATCCTCGCCCTGCTCTTCATCCTCATCCTGCTCCTCAACCTGCTCCTCCTCGCCCTGCCCTTCATCCTCGCCCTGCTCTTCAGCCTCGCCCTGCCCTTCATCCTCGCCCTGCCCTTCATCCTCGCCCTGCTCTTCATCCTCATCCTGCTCCTCAACCTGCTCCTCCTCGCCCTGCCCTTCATCCTTGCCCTGCTCTTCATCCTCGCCCTGCTCCTCATCCTCGCCCTGCTCCTCATCCTGCTCCTCCTCGCCCTGCCCTTCATCCTCACCCTGCTCTTCATCCTGCTCCTCCTCGCCCTGCCCTTCATCCTCGCCCTGCTCTTCATCCTCATCCTGCTCTTCATCCTCATCCTGCTCCTCGCCCTGCCCTTCATCCTCATCCTGCCCTTCATCCTCATCTTCATCCTCATCCCACCGGAATCTCGCCCAGTCAGCAGCATTGTTGATGACTGTAGGCTCTGAGTCTACGTCCTCATCCTCGTCCTCGTCCTCATCCTCATCCTCGTCCTCATCCTCATCCTGCTCCTCATCCTGCTCCACATCCTTCTCCACATCCTTCTCCACATCCTGCTCCTCATCCTGCTCCACATCCTGCTCCTCATCCTGCTCCTCATCCTGCTCCACATCCTTCTCCACATCCTTCTCCACATCCTGCTCCTCATCCTGCTCCTCATCCTGCTCCACATCCTGCTCCACATCCTGCTCCTCATCCTGCTCCACATCCTGCTCCTCATCCTGCTCCTCATCCTGCTCCTCATCCTGCTCCTCATCCTGCTCCTCATCCTGCTCCACATCCTGCTCCACATCCTGCTCCACATCCTTCTCCACATCCTGCTCCTCATCCTGCTCCTCATCCTGCTCCACATCCTGCTCCACATCCTGCTCCACATCCTTCTCCACATCCTTCTCCACATCCTTCTCCTCCTTCAGGAATCTCGCCCAGGAGTCGGAATCGGCAGCACGTTTGTTGACTGTAGTGACTGTGTCGACGGCAGCTTCGACCACACCAGCCAAG
This sequence comes from Gadus macrocephalus, assembly GCF_031168955.1. Taxonomy (NCBI): domain Eukaryota; kingdom Metazoa; phylum Chordata; class Actinopteri; order Gadiformes; family Gadidae; genus Gadus; species Gadus macrocephalus. The sequence goes on from NC_082403.1 coordinate 7,082,681, forward strand.
TTGAAATCGCCTAAACGGTTAACAGTAGGGCTTGGATCAGCACGCATCATGGGGATTATTGTTGGAGCAATAACAAAAATCCTGAATTGAATAAGCCTTTATATAGCGTATCCTAGGACCCACGTTTTGCCAAGTCTAGCATGAGAAACATCGGCAGTTGCAAACACAACTAGGTAATCCTATAATAAATTGCAGCATTAATTACTAAATGAACATTTATATTAGCTAGTTTAAAACAGACCATTAAAATAGGCTACTTTTGGATACATTGGGTCACGTCACAATGAAGCGTTTTGAAGCACTTGGTCCCAATACATGACCAAGTGAAGTTTGAACGCTGAGATCCGCATAGCAAAAGAGCAAGATAAAATATAAAATGGTCAGGAGTGGCAAAGCGCCGCATGATGCTGATATAGGTAAACTTACCCAACATCCTGTCAAGTAAGGCGTCGTTCAACGCAGGCCACTCGTCATCGACTCCCTGGGAGACGTTTTGCAGAACTTCGGCGACTGACACCGTCATCGTCATCGCCATCGCCATCGCCACCACTAGGAAGATCCGGAGCGCCGTCTGCCGAGCCATGTCTACTGCTCTAATGGAGGAACGTACCTAAATGGCTGTAGGGCACACGGGGTATATGTAGGTCTTAACGTGCTGGCCTAATTGACTCACCACCAATAGGGGTTGCCGACCAATAAGTGTTGTTGCTCAGGTGGGCCAAATGAAAACCTGCTTGGGAGATGACGCGGAGCAACTCACGCGAGATGCGGAAAAGTAACGCATTTGAATTATCTACATTTTATTATTTCTTGTTTTGAATTTCTTAAGTTGTAAGTATTATTTGTTTTTGTTTTTCATTGCATGGCACGTTGTCAGCTTTGTTTTAAAATATTTTTTAAACAAGTTATCACCATGGACATATCCTCTTGCATAGGTTCATGGGTTTAGATGTAAGCCATTTATTAATATTCCTGAGAATAAAAAAAAAACGGATTAATGAGTAAGCCTTTCAAAGTCAAAGTCAGCTTTATAGCATTGATTTGATATCATTAGCAAAGAAAGTATAGGACTACCTTATAAAATATATGGAAATACTTAGTTATTTGAGGATGTTATAAATCACCTAAACATAATTAACAAATGTGCTTCAATAGTTATCGGATGAACTGCACTAAGATCTACTTAGCGTACGTACATCTTTGAAGAGCTCAATTTTTCAATGATTGAAAGTTTCAGATATATTGACTTATTGAAAACGTCTCACAAAGGACAATCGTTGATTTTTGTGAGACCAAAGGCAATTCTGATACAGAGCCTTCCCAAGCTGTCCCTCGACAGCGGCTAACTGAGATGCACGTGTATATAACAAATCTATGTATATATCTCACCATAAAGGATCAGTGCAACAGTAGGAAATATTTTTTTTATCAGAAGGTTTCCTATATAATGAACAGAGGACAAAAGAAGAAATACACAGCATACTTTTTTTATTGATATGTTCTATACACAGCCACATACATATTATTTAGAGAAAACAAACCAGATATTAAACATCTTTTATCATTCCAAATTTGCATACACACACACACACACACAGTCTTCAAACGTTATGTTTTTATCTCCATGGTCAAACAAAATAGAGCAAACGAAACAAGGAGAGAGAGATAACAGAGACAGAGAGACCATCACTTTTCATAGGCGTTCGCTTTATGTTTGGGCAGGAAGTTGAAATTCTTCGGCACGGGTCCAAGAAGCATTTCACTGCAAGAAGACGAGAGAGGAGATCAGAACCCATTAGGGGGAAGGAACCGTTCAACCCCAGGGTCGAGAACCAAACCCTGTCACCAGCCAATGGCGGACAGAATACATCATTTTGGGATGTGCATCATTTTCAGGGTAACATTTTACAACAAGAGTTTGGTCCGGAGATTTTAAAGTAAAGTTAGGACCCTGAAACCCAATCCACACTACGATTGCTGAATTAGCGCGAGTGTAACCGGACTGAGGGACACATAGAGGCAGTAGCAGGGCTGCTAGATTATGAAAAAAAAATATTTTGGTCAATATTGAAATCACGATTATTGAAACGATTAATTTTGAGTTTGAAAAGATGATGCATTAATTCAACAAGTCTCTCCAAAAAAACATTTGACATCTGAGAACTTCCAATCCAGCCAGTAATTCTGCAATTTCTCGAACAAAATTGGATTAATGGCACAGCCCTAAGCAGAAGTGGAGCCGGTTGCGGGTAGGAGCCCTCCTCACCTGATCTTGACCCAGTCCCCCACGTGCTGACTGGCCATCAGGGACTCCAGGTAGTCCCGGCCCATGTAGTACGGAGGACGGTCGTTGATCCTCTGAGGAACACGCTCCAGGAGCCCCACCGGGACGTACCTGGAGGGGGGGGGACACACACACACAGACAGAGAGAGAGACAGAGAGAGAGAGAGAGAGACAGAGACAGAGAGAGAGAGAGAGAGAGAGAGAGAGAGAGAGAGAGAGACATGGAGGGAGACATACAGAGAGAGAGACTTACAGAGAGACATTTCCAATATACTGTTCAAACTAAATGGCCAACAAACTCTACAAAACACAGCATGTTCTAAGCATAATTTTAAGCACAATAATGTCCCTTGAATGTCTAAAACATGTGGATGTCTGAAACATTCGTATGTGTAACCCCCTCCCCCCCCCCACCACACACACACACACACACACACACACCTGCACAGGAAGGAGAGCCACTCCAGCATGAAGGTGCGTGTCTTCTCCAGGCCGCGGGTGTCAGAGCCCCAGTGCTCAAGGCCATAGTTGGAGAAGTTCCGGAGGTTGTCCAACCGCTCAGACGAGGAGATGTCCCAGTGCCGCCTCTCCTTGATCTCCGTGAAGATCCAGGGCTTTATCAGCGCCCCCCTGTGGCCAGAGGTGGGAGTGCACGCGCGAGACCAAGCAGAATGAAAGACCTTTCACTTTAAATAATAACGATTTGTTAAAAAAAAATGAAAAAATCCCATTCGATAAAGTCTTAGATATGATTTTTCGTCCCTATTTACGGGTCAAATGAGAAACGGCATTAGTGAAAAATAGCTGTGTTTGGCAAGTGTAGCTTGAGCTTCCCCTTATCAAACCATCTCTTCCGGGGGACACTACACACCCACCTTGCGATCATGAGGCCAGACACCCCTGTTTCCCTTGCCTTCATGGCGTCGTCATACGACAGAATATCTCCATTCCCTGGGTTCCAATGGATAAATAAGTCAACAACAACAACAACAACTAGTGAGCAAAACACCTGCCTATACTTCAAAACAAGGGGGGGTATTATTTCACAACCTTTGCTTTCCCTAGGGTGGCTAGGGGGTTGTACTGGCTTCGACCCCCCCCCCATGTCAGCAGCCTAACCGTTGCATCCATGAGGCAGATGCCCTAACCCTCTGCCCTTGAAGGGCTGCAGAGGCTCAGGTGGTGGAGCGGGTGGTCTGGCATTCACTGGTCGCTGGTGAGCCACATACCGAAGAGAGGGAGAGGTGAGGCCAGGGAGGAGCAGGTGTTTATGTAGTCCCAGTCCGCTAGCTTCGTGTAGCGCTGCTCCCTGGAGCGGCCGTGAAGCTGTGGGTGAAGACACAGGTGAGGGTGAGGTTGAGGCCATGACCACGTCAGGACTCAAGCACAGAGCGCACAGCGGACAGATGTTTCGGGCGGCGTTTATACATGTTTGTTTCCGACATTGAAAAAAAAAGGCAAAAAACCAACACCAGAGACACTTTTCCATGTCTGGAAAAGTGTCTCTGGCCTTGAACCCCGACGGCCCCGCCCTCGTTCCAGGATTCTGCCAGGCTAGCTCGGATGGCTCGGTCGGCACGGCAACACGGCAACCACCCGGGGGACGCACCGTGATCATGGACACGCCCCACTTCTTCATCTCGGGGATGAGCTTGTGGGCCACGTTGTACTTCTCGTGGACGCCGGTGCGGATCTTCACCGTCAGCGGCACGTCGAGCACCTTGGGGGGGGGGGGGGGCCGGGAGGATAGACCAGGCTGTTCATTAGACCCGCCTCCCTGTGGTGCTCTCCACCTGATTGGACCATTTCCCCAGGTATGCTCATTTCAGGTAACTGATTTTTGTAAGTTCGAGAGACACAGTTCCCGTCATGGAAGACACTGCTTTCAGTGCATGGAATTAACAGAAAGGTTTACAGGTACAAAACAAGATCACTTATCGTGTCTTCGGTAAAAATGCTTGATAGATACTTTATGCAAAACATAAGTTAATAAATAATCTAAAATTGAAATGGTTGTTATCACAACAAACGTGTGATAGTCAAATCAATAAAACGTATCTTATGAGTAACATTGCACTTGATGTTTCATGGTTGGACTTACGTAGTTCATTCCTCTGATTATCTGTTCAAACTTTCTGGTGCGAGTCATCAGTCCACATCCTCCACCCTGGAAAGAAGGAGGTAGCAGACGAGTTTACACACACACACACACACACACACACACACACACACACACACACACACACACTGAGTTGGTGATACCTTCTTGTAGACGAGGTCGATGGGACAGCCGGAGTTAATGTCCACAAAGTCCACGTCGATGTGGTTGTTGATGAGCTCAGCGCACCTGGTCATGGTGTCTGGGAAGCAGCCCTCTATCTGGGGGACGACACGGAGCAGACCCACAAATTGACGCACTCGTGTGGACCACGTTCCCACTAAAACTACATCTCAACCTAGAATGAACTATTTGCAAACCCATAATCCTTCAAGTATACCGTATCTAATTTCTCCGCAAATTTTAACCCCGTTCTATTGGAACTATGATGATGATGATGATGATGATGGGGATTTGACCTGCACGCCGAAGAGGTCCTCAGACTCGTGTCTCTTGAGCAGCGCCCACTCTGACTGCTGGCCCTGCAGCAGGTTGGTGCACATGGCCATCTCGCCGCAGGTGATGTCGGCGCCGAAGCGCTTGCACACGCGGCGGAACGGGAGGTTTCCACACTGGGGGAAGGAGAGGAGGGGGGGGCACAAGCTGGGTTAACCAGCGTAGCTGCAATGCCTCACTCTGATATGGTCTCTGATACGTTTATGTCCACAGCTGCGACGGCATGAACTTACTGTAGTGAGCGGAGCGAGGTAGAGCTTATCTCGAAAATCCACCTTAAAAGCAGATGGAGAAATAGACCAATTAAGAGACAGGAACTCGGGTAAATCAGTCAACACCTATCTGCTTAAAACAATTCAACCTATTTAACAACATGCCAGTGGCTGCATCTTGAAATAAATACTCATAGTTTGTGTTACTTGGTCATCTTTAAAATATCAACTCCTTGCACTTTTATTTTGAAATCAGCCTTATGACAGATACCTGCTTCTTTTCACATGGACGCAACTTGATGACATCAGCGTCTGTCAGCGGGCCAATCGTCTTCACCGTCGTCTTGTTCTCTGTGCCAGCCTGAAATTCATCCAAAGGGAAAACCTAGTAAGGCTTCTATTGAATGCTAAAGATAGCTCTCACTGAAGGTGTTATCCTTGAACTATGGCAGTGGAGTACATGCAGTATAAGAGCTTGACCTTGTGCTGTCAGGTCAGGTGATGCGACCAGTGAACTGCCTTACTTCAACATCCGGTGCTGTAGCTTCATTTGCTCCTTCTGCTGCTGGAGTCTGGTCCGAGCTTGGAGCTTCAGGCTGGTTGCCTGGGAATAAAAAAGAAAAAAATGAAAAACGCATTCAAACAACCATATCATCATTACTTTATATAGCTTTTTTTTGTCCTTTGGCACAGGTTTCATTACCAAAACGTCTCAAGTCGAGTTACTTCATTATAAGCTATGTCAACTTCGGATCCAGACATATTCAAAATGGAAATAAGAGTTGTACTACTACTACTGTCATTATTTACTAGCTATTTATGCCTCGCATTGGATTCAGATACATGGATGAAGATGTAGGGGTACGGGGGGGCATCTCGCTCAAGGACGTCTTCAGCCTAGACTGCGAACATCGGGGCATCAAACCCAGGACCCTTTGGCGGTTTCCCAATCCAACACTCTACGCCCCTTGAACCTGAACACACCCTACCCCTGTGCCTCACCGTTCCTCTCCTCCTGCTGCTGCTGCTGCTGCTGCTGCTTTGGGCCGGGCTCCTGGGCCTTGGCGATGGTCTGGAGGTACTCGGCCGAGCGGTCGAAGGCCACGTGGTGCTTCCTCAGGCGGATCTGCAGGTCCTTGTCCAGGCTGTTCCTGACGGCCGTGCGCCCCTCCTGGGCCTTGACCCGCGCCTCGTCCCGCATGCTCTGGAAGTCGGCCGTGGTGTGCGCCAGGGCGAAGCGGCACGTCACGCCGTAGAAGCAGGCGCCGAACGTGTCGTACAGGTAGCAGGAAGGGCCGACGTCCGCCGGCTTGGACGCCATGTACTCCGCCACGTCGTGGAGGAACTTGCACTTGTCGCCGTAGTGACACTTCCTGTTTTCCTGTACAAGAGTGAGGAAGAGGACGCGTTGTTTTTCCTTTAAATGTGCAGTGTGACAGTGTGTGTGGGACGTGCGGGATAATCCATGTGTATCTGGAACTGACACTGCAAGCGTCTGCAAAATAACTAAATGCTTAAAAAAAAAACATTCTGTTCAGACTTTGAGAGTGAGAGACAAGTGAATGGTCGTAAAGTTAGCGAGAGGTAAAATGACGTGATTTAACTAGTTTTTTTTTGTTTTGATTACCCTCACTTTGGTCCCTTTCGATAAAAGCGTCAAAATGACCAAATCTATGCATTGGGGATGGAACCCAGATCCTTAGTCGGTGTACAGGACACATTGGCCTCAGGCTCTCCCACCTGCGCCACGGACTGACAGAGACGCTGGTCCTCGTACGCGGTCGGCTTCACGTGCGGTCGGGACTTGTTCTGCCCTCGCTGCCTCTTTCCCTGCTGCTTCCAGGTCAGTTTGTTCTCCTCCTGCTGCTCCACCTTCGGCTTCTTGGCTGCCGGTTCCTCCTCCGATGCCTCCGTAGTGCCTTTGAGCTCATCGCTGTCGTGGGGGAGATTCTCCTTCTTCTCCTCTTTTACTTTTGGGAGCTGCCCGTTGGAGTCAAGAAACTCGTGGAATTTGTCTTTAGTGGTTAGAAAACTGTTAATTTGGAAAAATATGGCGGGTTGGGGGATAATAACATGGGTAAATATACATTGAAAAGAACAACCAATGCATTCATTAAAGATTAGAGTAGCCTACCTCCAAAAAAAAGTGCTGCATGACCATGTTTCTAGGGTCAGGATAATAAACGTTTGTCTGAATGTCTTCCGTTTGCTACTGTTAACTTATCCACTTTACACACAATATTCATGTTAACCGATTGGTAACTTACTCTGTTTTAATGCCAGCTGTGCCTTTTCTAACTCCATCTCGCCTTCCATCAACAGCAAGCTCTGGTACTTTCTCCGTCACCTGTGTTTCTCCACCATGACTGGCTGCTTCCTCCATTCCTATCGAAACCCAAACAGCTACGATTTAGCTCGATTAGAATGAGAACAAACGGTACCTTATGAACAAAGTATCGACTTTATTGTGTGTTATATGTCCGATGAGTATTAAAAGACAAGACAAGTGCACTTATATGTGTGTGCACAACATGTGTGTCCAGTTGTGTTCAACGTTAGTTCCCGTGAATGACACCAGCGGTATGAATGTATGATGTACAACGTTTACAAGCCAATTCCTTTTCTCAGTGAGAGTTGATCACTGCATGAGTATTTCAGATTAGCGAGCGACATGACATTAACAACTGTTGAAATTAATATGAATGAAAAAACACATAGCAACACGTGATCAAAACACCACGGATGTGCTTTTTCTGCTATGCTGATGACTGGAGAATGAGTGCATGTTTACCGACGAGGCGCTTTATTTGATGTCAATCAGTTTCTTCGGTCCTGGTCAAGAAAGCTTTTGAAATAATACGTTATGTATGATGTACATCTAATGCTTATTTAGCCTACAATTTATCTTGTCAGCTAGCAATAATTAGTGACCGGTCAGTAGGTTTATATCAGTAGCTGATAAGAGTGCTAACCTACGAGCACACTTCCTCGTCGAACATGTATAATAAAACATAAAGTAGTGAATAGTAGTAGGCTAGTAGCGTTGCAGTCGGATACCTTCACAGGAGCACCGAGTGTGTAGTGCGAGCGTGATGAACTGCTGTGTAACGGTTTTGGACGGTCCGCTGGATGCTCGGCGACAAATGTAGGTTCCGCGCTCTAGCAAAGCAGCACAAATTATTTTTGAGCATTAAGATAATACGCAACACCAAACCTGCAGCATACAATTATGAAGAACACACTCTGCCACAGCTTTAACAAACCAAAAACAAATAATGGTGTTCAGCATCTTTTTATGGTCTTTGATCAACTAAAATAACATTTCAAAAAGTCCATTATTTCATATTTTATGTTGAAAGCAGATTATACAATCTATAGAAAATATCTCGGAAACATTCAGAGAAAATAACACAACAATTTGGAGAAGTAGTGCGCATCAAAATTCACATTTTAAAACCTGCTGAACAATAAAACTCAACAAACATCCATCCTTCAGTCATAATAACAATAACATTCTCCCTGCAGCTCACAGATCATCCTCCCCCTTCCTGTGGCGGCGCCGACGGCGGCAGCGCAGCACTGAGCTTCAGCATCTTTGCGTCGAACCTCTTGCGACTCGTGTCCAGGATGGCGATGCCGTGCCTCTGGAACTCGTAGCCCACCCTCTGCAGCTCCTCGATGCGCCCCGCGATGTTCTGCGTGCTGTAGTCCAGCACCTTGGGCTTGTCCACCACCTGCTGTATGCTGACCCCGCCCCTCAGCAGGGCGTCCAGCTTGCCGCTCAGGTTCTCCGAGCTGATGTACAGCACCATGGGGTAGGCCACCACCAGCCGCTTCACGTCGGCCCGCCCGCAGCCCAGCGACGCCATCTTCTCCCGGAGGCTCCTGAAGTTCTTGCCGAGGTACTCGTTGGACAGGTCCAGGATCTCCGCGCCGGGTCCCTGCAGCAGGGCCAGCAGCTCGGCGTCGTCCAGCCGCAGGGACGCCCGCAGCACCTCCACGTTCCTCCGCACCCGCTTGGTGCTGCGGATCAGCACGTACACGTTCCTGCTGATCACCGCCTTGGCGAAGCCCTCGGGCGTGGGCTCCGAGCGGTGCGTCAGGCCCAGCTCCGAGCCCACGTCCTCCAGCAGCTCCACCATCTGCCGGTTGAGCTCGGCGCTGTTGGAGAAGGTGCGCGGCGCCGTGGTCAGCAGCCGGTGCAGCGCCTTGGCGTCGAAGCCCAGCGAGGACAGGAAGACGATGTTCTTCTCCAGGTTCTCGTTGTCGCTGGAGCGGAAGAACGACTCGGGCGAGCGGTGCAGGATGTCCACCACCTCCGAGTCGCTGGCGAACACGCGGCGCCAAAGCGCCCAGCGCTGCTCCAGGTGGTCCAGGGAGCGCGTGATGGCCCGGGGGTACCGCGAGATGATGCCGGCGATCACCTGGCGGCTGGCGCCCTTGGCCTGCAGGAAGCCGGCCACGCCCTGCTCGTTGGTCAGCAGCTTGCGCAGCACGCCCGGCTGGCGCTGGCGAGCCTTCTTCAGGTCCACGCCCAGCAGGCTCAGGTTCTCCAGCAGAGACACGTTTTCGGAGCCAGCCGAAGTCTTCTGCTTGCCGTGGAGGTGGTCGCCGTCTGGGGTGGGCGTGGCGGTGCAAAGCCCCCGCGGGAGCCAGGGGGCTGTCCTCGGGACGGGAAGGAGCGATGAACTGCAACGCAGCGCCACTGCTCGGTCTAGGCTCAAAAGAGCTCTGGTTATGGATACTAATGTCATTTTTTTGTTAGGCAATGTCTGTGGCACTATATTGTGGGAACAGAAAGAAAGGTCTGCATTAGTCCATATATGTTATCAAAAGCAGGACAGGTGCAAAGGAGAAGGCACAGGTTACCAGTTTTCTGGAGTAACTAGGTTAAATTAATTTATTAAATTAAACCATTGCCCCACCTATTATTTTTATTTAACTATACTCGTTAATAGTACCGTATACTTGTTCTTGCATACGAACTGAGCCTCAAATGAACCCACACCATTCATTCTTTCGGTTTTAGCATGATTAACCCATAGCCGACATAAGTTACAATAAGTTGAACCAAACTAGTGTCAACACAGATCACATATGTTAGATAGAAGTTGACGCCTCATTAGTTACCATTAGTTTGTGAACATGTTATCAAGGTAAGTCCTTCGGCAAATATTGTACGTCATCAATAACAAAGTGCGGATCAACCTGCGTAGTTATAACCTCAAACCGTACACTGCAGGACCGTAGTTTATTTCTCGTCGGACCTAATTGTTGACGGACTCAATAGAAGAGGAATGGATGACACCAAAACAGCTACACGACAGTCAGAAAGACCCGACGCCCTCTATCGGTGTGGAGACTGATACTGGCTAGCTGGCAACATATGGCAGCAATAGAGTATCCTCTCTATTGGTATTAAGTCGTGCACTATATAAAGAACCAGATTTGCACAATCACATTTTACTATAAAATGGTTACACCTCAAATAGGACACAATATGGGCACAAGTTGAACATTTCTTAATATATAGCACTACCTGTAAATCTTCAGTAGGTCTAGGCCCGTCTCCTGAAGATGTGACATCTTTATTCATTTCAAGATGTAGATGATAAGAAAATATGTAATCGGTTCATTTTCATCAACCATTGCATGTTATGCAATATTTAATCATCTCCTTTTGGTTTTGGTATCGATGACGACTGTATTGTGTATTAGGTACAATCTGTCAACGCATCTCAGGAGAAGGCGAGTTAACTAACTATATGCACCATAAATGTTCTATGGAAAACTTCCAGGAATCGTAGACTTTAATTGGGAAACAAGCAATGCCACATTCATTATTTCAAATATCATCTTTATTTCAGTTCTTGACAAAATACCCAGGAAATTCAAAAGCACCTACCCTTTACAAAAATACACTCTCTACAAATGTCGTCTGCAGTCCGTCCGTTAAAGCGGCCTTAACAAAACACAGTGTAGTGTATTAATATCCAGTAGCAGCCTCCTCCTACCCCTCAAACTCTCTCCACAGTCATCTTCAAAGTCGTCCGAACAGAGAAACAACAACAACGACAACATACAATTTCATAAATTAATCGAGAGTTTTAAATTAGCAATAAGACCAATATACACGATTTAAGTTCCATTCAAAACTAAAGAGAGGCAGATTGAAAAATGATAAACAAAAGCTGTTTTTACCATCGTGTGCTGGAGACAAATCAAACGCACGCACACAAAGTAAAAATAAAAAATAAATAAATAGCCAGATAAGCACACCGACACCAAAACACGACAAGAGTTTTGGTCCATATGGAATGTAGCGTCCGTGAAAATAAAATAGCGCACGCTGCTCCGCACGAGAGGAAGGCCACAGAGAATTCTTCAAGCCAGTTTCCACGGCAACGCCTCAGCCTCCTCATCTCCTCAGACCAAAGTGCAATGGGGCGTAGGAAGATGAACCTGGGGAAACAATGATATCATCGTTTTTTATAACAATTAGACAGTTGATGCATGCATCAGAAAGGATAGGACAAGCACACAGTTTACTGCTCTGTAAATATGCTCTGTTATATTTGTGACTCAGTAGATGTTTTCTATGCAAGGGCACTTTGCGTGTTAGTGTGTGCGTACCTGAGGTGATATATTTGTGACTCTGTAGATGTTTTGCATGCAAGTATACTGTGTGGGAGAATGAGTGAGTGAGTGAATGTGTGCGTGAGTGTGTGAGTGAGTGAGTGAGAATGAGTGTGTGAGTGAGTGAGTGAGTGAGTGAGTGAGAATGAGTGTGTGAGTGAGTGAGTGAGTAAGTGAGCTAGTGAGTGAGTGACAATGAGCATGTGAGTGAGTGAGTGAGTGAGTGAGTGAGTGAGCTAGTGAGTGAGTGAGTGAGTGAGTGAGTGAGCGAGTGAGCGAGCGAGCGAGCGAGTGAGTGAGTACCTGAGGTGACGCTGCCCAGCCTCCTCTGCAGGGCCTCCAGCCGGGAGATGTAGTCGGTGAGGGCGCGGTCGGGGTCGTAGTTCAGGAGGTGGGAGCACGTCAGAGAGCCACCGTCCCCGCCTACATGGTACCTGGAACAGGGAAGGTGAAACTAGGGCTTTAGGTTACTGCCTACCATTCACCCATTCACAGAGCGGCGGCGGTGTCAGCCACGCAGGGCGACAGCCAGGTCGTCGGGAGCAGTGAGGGTGAGGTGCCTTGCTCAGGGACTGAGTGGGTTGAGTGTCGAGGTACCTCGACGCGAGGAGCCGGGGATCGAACTAGCAACCGTGCGGTTACCAAGCCGACCCGCTCTACCTCCTGAGCTACTGCACCAGCCCCCTGGCCCCTTCTTCTTCATCGGGCCCCTGAACTAAGCTAATACCACCAACTCATTCCACGCACTGTGCTTTCATCAATCTCAACAACGAGTGGAGTAGACCACGTTGACCTCTGACCCCCAGGGGGTGGCCGATGACCTTACCTGTGGGTGGTGTTGGAGACGGCGGATCTGGGGGAATCCCGTCCGCTGCGTCCCCGACTGCTGGTGCTCCCTCCTCCACCACCTCCTCGTTCTCCTCCTCTCTCCCGGTACACCTCCACGCTCCCCGGGTGGAGGAAGGCCTTCACCTCCATCCCTGTTTCACACACACACACACACACACACACACACACACACACACACACACACACACACACACACACAGCTGGTTAGCGGTGTTGGCGTTACCATGGTGAAGATGGTCACGTGACCACATAAAATGCTCCTGCACTCATTTAGAAATGTTTTAAACTTCAGTCCAATGCAATCAATGTTCTGCGGGAGCTGTCTTCTCCTAGGACGTCTGAATGCTTCATCAGAGCCCCGATGGAACCACGACCCTGGAGACAGGTACCTATGGCGTGTGTCTTGCCCGCACCGGAGCTGGGGCTCGGGCTTCTGACGCCGGTGGCCTTGTGCCATCGCCGCACCAGGAAGCGCATCCTGGGGAGAGAGAGAGAGAGACAGGAGAGGTGTGGGTGAGGTTCTGCTGCCCTCAATCACATTTCCTTCGCATTTCGCTTTAAAAAATAAATAAATGATGCGCCGCAACATTGCAAGAAGGGCTTCACAATGAACGAGTGACAGATACATTAGAGGTCGATTTCGTTGCAAAAAAAGATGGAGGACCAGGAGGGAGTGGATGGAGGAGCAAAGATACGGAGGAGGGGGGAGATGGCGAGGAGGAGGAGGAGGAGGACCAGAGGGCAGAAAGGAGGAGAAGGGAGAGGGGCATGCAGGATGAGGGAGCAGAAGGAGGTAGGAGAGTGAGAAGGAAGGATGGAAGGAGGAAGGACCGATCATGTCATAAGCGGACATCTCCGACACACGCAGTCCTCGTCCACCCAGTTCTAATGCCATGCCTCTCCCCCCCTCCACCCGGACCCCACCCAGACCCCCCCCCCCCCCCCCCCCCCCCCCCACGGGCCTCCTACCTGGAGAGGGCGATGGAGACGCGCACGGCCGAGCGGAAGCGCGTGAGGCCGCGGCGGCGGCGCAGTGCGACCGAGTCCGGGCCGCAGATGGCGGGACGGCCCCCCATCCTGGTGATGAGGGCCAGGGTGGCCTCCTCACACTCCTGGAAGCCCCCCAGCAGCAGCAGCAGGTACTTCTTCTGGTAGACCAGCGCCTTGCGGAAGCTCTCCGACCGCAGGTACTTCCCATATATCCTCTGTGGGGGGGGGGGGGGATGTATTGGTTAATGTATTATTTCATTTCATGTATTTATTAAGAGGGCAGTGCACATTAATCCACATCTCTGTGTATGTGTGCCAGTGTTAGCCAGCAGGGTTATGGTCAACTGTAGTCCTTTGGCAAGATGTTAAGCTAGGCACAGGATGGCTAAAAAATAAGAAATACATATTAAAGAATGCACACAGCAACAGATGACAACAGTATATTACAGGGTTTCCCAAAGCACTTTACAAAAAAAATAACGAAAAGAATAAATACAAATTTACATACAAATACAAACAACTATTCTAAACTTCATCCACTCTCTGGTGTATAGATCAGGCTGCAGGGCATCCGTCTGACAGCCTGCATGATCATAAGCAGAGAGTGCACCCCCCCGCCCCCTGGTCAGACAAGCATCCCCCCCCCGCTGACCTTGAGGGCGGCGTTGTCCAGGTCGGGCCCCGTGACGTCGCTGAGGGCCTCGCTGCGGACCTCCCCCCTCAGCCGTCCCGTCTGGGCCTGGGCCTGCTGCAGGGCCTTCTCCAGACGGGAGCGCTCCCGCGACCACGCCTCCCGCTCCTGGGACAGCAGCGCGCTGGACACCGCCCAGTCGCTCCTGGTGGGGGCGCCCCTGGTCCCAGTCTGGGAGGGGCGGAGGAGGGGGTGGGGGGGGGTTACTGAAGTACTCACTGAGGTACGAACTGAGGTGCTCTCTACAGTGTTCACTGATGTAGTGAGTAAAGAACTACAGTAAGTACTCTGTGAAGCGATCAGTGATGTGTTGACCATAGTACGCAGTGATGTAAGGCTGAAGTACTGGGGGAAATACTGACTGAAGTACCGGCTGCAGTACTCTCTAAAGTACTGGGTGACGTACTGACTAAAGTCAGGCTGCAGTACTTTAGTCAGTGCTCGGTGATGTACTGACTAAAGTACTAGCTGCAGTACTCTCTGGTTTACTGGGTGATGTACTAACTAAAGTACCTCCTGCAGTACTCCCTAATGTACTGAGTTATGTACTGACTAAAGTACTGCCTGCCTTCAGTACTCTCTAAAGTACTGCCCGCAGTACTCTCTAAAGTCCTGGGTGATGTACTGACTAATGTCCCGGCCGCAGTACTCTCTAAAACCCTGGGTGATGTACTGACTCAGGTACTGCCTGCCCGCAGTACTCTCTTAAGTACTGTCTGGAGTACTCTCTGAAGCCCTGGGTGATGTACTGACTCAGGTACTGCCTGCCCGCAGTACTCTCTTAAGTACTGCCCGCAATACTCTCTAAAGCCCTGGGTGATGTACTGACTCAGGTACTGCCTGCCCGCAGTACTCTCTTAAGTACTGCCCGCAGTACTCTCTGAAGCCCTGGGTGATGTACTGACTCAGGTACTGCCTGCCCGCAGTACTCTCTAAAGCCCTGGGTGATGTACTGACTCAGGTACTGCCTGCCCGCAGTACTCTCTGAAGCCCTGGGTGATGTACTGACTAAGGTACTGCCTGCCCGCAGTACTCTCTAAAGCCCTGGGTGATGTACTGACTCAGTACTCTCTTAAGTACTGTCTGGAGTACTCTCTGAAGCCCTGGGTGATGTACTGACTCAGTACTCTCTTAAGTACTGTCTGGAGTACTCTCTGAAGCCCTGGGTGATGTACTGACTCAGTACTCTCTTAAGTACTGTCCGGAGTACTCTCTGACGCGGCGGCCGCAGTACTCACCGTGTCTGCCGACAGGGCTCCGGCGTGGCGGTGCCTCCGCAGCTCGTCCTCCAGACGCAGCGTCTGGTTCCTCAGGTCGCTCTTCTCCTCCGTCAGCCGGCTCACGAAGCCCGTCAGCTCGGCGTTCTGACGCAGAAGGCGCTCCGACAGGAAGTTGGACGAGCTGCTGCCCAGGGAACTTCCTGCCATCGGAGCCAGACTCTGGTGCTGGACGAGTGGGACGTCAAAGTCACAATGATTGAGTTTCTTTTGTTTTTCATGTCAGTAATAATGAAGTCCGGGTTGAAGTTACTATATTTGATAATGGTTCATAAATAACAAAATATGAAATGAATAATATACAGAGATTGGGAATTTAAAGATATTAAGAGATATTTTAATACAAATAATCAGCAGTCTTTGGAAATTCCAAACAGGTCTGCAGTAAAAAAACCCTGAACATGTTAACGAGAAAACCGTCTGAATTGGTGTATAATACTGTATTGCCTTGATCACATTCAAAAGTTGACCACAACACAACAGGACTAATACTTTGCTTAAGCTATCGGGTGTGTGTCACATTCAATTCAAGAAAGGTGCTTTTCTGTCAAGGACCGTACTACCCCGAGACACAAAGGAATAACAAAGCAGCCAACAGCAGTGGACTGACCTCTGAGAGCGCGGGAAGACCGGGGGACTGCTGTAACATACTGATGACCTCGTCCAGGTTGGTCTGGATCCAGGACAGCTCCTCCTTCTCCACCTCCGTGGTCAGACTGCAGCCACACACAGGACAGTGATGGGGTCCATAGGGGAGATCAGGCCAGCCCTGCTACCACTAGGTACCAGCTAATGTTAAGAACTTTATTTCATCCCATGCATGAAAAAATTTACTTGTTACAGCAACCCATAGAATATAAAAAGATGCAATAATAAAATAAAGAAGGTTATAGTATGTGCAGCATACATAAAAAAAAAGTGATTACAATGCCATGTCATAGGGGCATAGATGAACAAGCCTAAGGGTTACACAACAATTGAGGCACAATGCCTTCCGGTCTTCAACAGGTGAGTGGATGCTTAACTGAGTGCTGAGGTTAAAGGGCATGTCAACACTTGTTTGGAACACATATAAACACACAATTGCAAGGATGGAACATAACAGGTTATGATTTCATTCTTTTGATTCTTACTTTTTTTTAAACATCATTAAGGAGAAGGGAGAGGTTTCGTCCCGTATCAGAAACAAGCAAACAACGACTGATTAAATGAAAGGAGTTAACCAGGCACTGCGACGCGGGACACAGGAGGTGCGTGCTACCTGTCGGTGTTCCTGCCGGCCATGGCGCGGATCTTGGAGGCGGTGAGGCTCAGCTTGCCCAGGATGTGGTCGCCGGAGCGCCATGCTCCCGGTGGTCCAGGCTGGACCCCCCCGGTGCCGTCAGAGTAGGGGCCGGGGCCTGCGTGCCCATGGGTGGTGGAGGTGGTGGTGGTGGTGGAGGTCTCCGGGTGGTGCAGCCGGTCTGTGGTGCGCTCGGCGGGTGTGTCGCGGGCAGGCTGTAGGAGGGGCACACAGAGAGATACGCAGGCTTAGCTGGAGACGGCGAGGTCATGGTAGTACTACTGTAAAGAGGGGGGAGACACCAGTACAAACCTACTGCTACTTTAGTGGGCCGTTTTAGATAGCACACTACGGTCAGGATATTATGAATCTGAAACTGTCATGCTAAGCTGTTCGGTCGTAGCAAGTAGGTTTCAACTTAAAAGGTGACACATTAACACCGTGTGTGAGTGTGATTCGCGAATAAATGCCCATTTGAAAATCGGCCTTCTTCTTCTGAGATCACCAGTGGGCGTGTCCGCCTAGATGGATGACCGATTTTCAACACGGCTTGTAGCGGCTAATCGCACTCAAACCTGGTAAAAGGTGACGTACAAACTGGATGTGACGTATTTTAGCCTGATCTTAAAATATCAAAACAACAACCCATCGACGAGGTAAAGCTCTTAAACCGCTCACGTCTTGTGGCTCGTGCGAGCGCGTCGCTGCTCCGCCTGCTCCGCCCGCCAGCCGCTGGCCCACCTCCGCCAGCCTCTCCTCCAGCGCCTCCTTCTCCTGCTCCAGGGCCCTCCTCCTCTGGGCCTCTCTCTCCAGCTGCTGCTGGGCGTCCCCCGCCCGCTGCTCCAGCAGCGCCAGCTGGCCGCGGGCCTCCTCCAGGGCCTCCTGGTCCCTCTGGGCGCGCTGCCCGCCCCGCTGCACCTCCTCCTGCTGCCGCACCGCCTCCAGCCGCTGGGCCTCCAGCTCCCCGAGGAGGCGCACCACCTGGGGGGGGGGGGGGGGGGGGGGGGGGGGGGGGGGAGGAGGAGGAGGAGGAGGAATGAGGAGGAGGAGGAGGAAGAGGAGGACGAATGAGGAGGAGGAGGAGGAGGAGGAGGAGGAGGAGGAGGAGGAGGAGGAGGAAAAGGGATTTTTAGCACATTTGTGTTATACAGGCACTGGTTAAAGACAAATAATGTATATTATTATATTGTATTATTATTTATTAAACTATATTTAATAGCCGCGTTCATGGGTTAGGCTTCCCGGGCACATTGTATAACGCTACGTTGTGTGGCAGACTTCATAAACAACATCGCTTTATATAACAGTAGGTTACTGTGGGTCGTACCCATGGGGATAACAAGCTACCTCTTTTCTAAACAGTGTTTAGAAATACAATAACTTTGATCAAACATTTCACAAAATAAATGAAAATATATACATGTTTTTGTCAATTATTAACTCAAGGAACAATATGTTAACCCATATTGTCTAGAAGGGCTGCTTGATTATGGGAAAAATCATAATCACGATTATTTTGGTCAATATTGATATCACGATGCCTCAGACGATTATTTTTGAGTTTGAAAACATTTTGTATTTATTCAGCATGTCCCTCCAAATTTTTTACTTGTAACTGAGAACTTTGAAATTTTGCCTTAAGAAATTACACGAAATGGTCCAAAAGAAAATTTTCCAATCTAAAATGATAGACTGATTATGTATCCAGCAGTTCTGCCCTTTATATAAAACATAAAAAAAAAATAAAAAATCGATTTTGTTAATTTTGTGATTTGCGATTAATCGGCCAGCCCTTTAGTCAAGTGTGTTCCCCATCAGGTCTCCAGGTGGGGCCCCACCCTCACCTGTGCGTGCTTCTCATCCAGGTCCCGCTGCAGCCTCTTGAGCACGCTCCTCTCTCCTCCCTCCCCCTCCTCCTCCTCCTCCTCCTGCTGCTCCTGCTCCGCCCCGCCGGCCCCCGTCCTCAGCTGCCGCTCCCTGCCCAGGGCGCTGCTCATCTCGCGGGCCGTGGCCTGCTGGGTGTCCAGCCTCACCTGGAGCTCCTGGAGCCGGCTCTGCAGGGCCAGCTGGGCCTGCTGGGCCTGGAGGCTCCGCTGGGAGGAGGCGCGGCGCTCCTCCTCCAGGGAGGAGGCCAGCTGGGCCGCCCGGCTCCGCTGCTCCTCCGCCGACACCCGCAGGTCCTGGGGGCGGAGATGTTGTCCATCAGGAGCATAACATAACTCAGCACTGTAGTTATTACTAACTATAACTACAGGGTAGGACAGGTTGTGTTGTAGACACTATACATGAGGAGCATAGTATCACTTATAATATAATACTGAGTATTAATACAGCTATAGCCTAGGACAGGTTATGTTATAGACATTATACATAAAGAGCATAACATCATTTATGATGTAATACTTATTATTATAACAGCTATAGCCTAGGACATGTTATGTTATAGACATTATACATGAAGAGCATAACATCATTTATGATGTAATAGTTATTATTATAACAGCTATAGCCTAGGACATGTTATGTTATAGACATTATACATAAAGAGCATAACATCATTTATGATGTAATAGTTATTATTATAACAGCTATAGCCTAGGACATGTTATGTTATAGACATTATACATGAAGAGCATAACATCATTTATGATGTAATAGTTATTATTATAACAGCTATAGCCTAGGACAGGTTATGTTATAGACATTATGAACATAACATTATTTATAATGTAATACTTATTATAACAGCTATAGCCTAGGACAGGTTATGTTGTAGACATTATACATGAAGGTCATAATACCATTCAGCACTATCGTTCATAACATGAATGTCTGACCTCCAGCTCCTCCTGCTGGCTCTCCTCACTCCTGCCGGTGCGGTTCCTCTCCTTCTCCAGGACCCACTGCAGCTCCCTGGTCCTCCTGCACTCCTCAGACAGCTGGTCCGTCAGCGCCTCCAGCTCCGCCGCCCGCTCAGACACCTCCTTCCTGCGGGGGGACAGACACTCATAACCACGCGCTCCAGGGGTTGGATCTACATGTCTGACTGGAGCAGACCCACGCCCGCGGCAACAGGGGCCGGGCTAGAGGAGGCAGACACTGTTTTACTGCTGATAGTGATAAGGAATCTGTGTGCATGCCTCGGACATAATTGAACATCATGGAAGAAAGTGTTTAGGCTTGGAGACATAATTAAAGATGATTGATCACTTTATATAACTTTAATAATCTAAATAAAAATAAAAAGCCATTGTGAGTAATTTAATTGATGGTCGATGAATGAAACGTGATTGTGTAAGAGCGTGTGCGTGAAACGTGATTGTCCAAGAGTGTGGGTGTCTGTTTGTAAAACGTGTAAGAGTGTGTGTAAGAGTGTGTAAGAGTGTGTAAGAGTGTGTGTGTGTGCGTGTGAAACGTGATTGAATAAGAGTGTGTGTGTGTGTGTGTGTGTGTGTGTGTGTGTGTGTGTGTGTGTGTGTGTGTGTGTGTGTGTGTGTGTGTGTGTGTGTGTGTGTGTAACGTGATTGTGTAAGAGTGTGTGTGTGTAACGTGATTGTGTAAGAGTGTGTGTGTGTAACGTGATTGTGTAAGAGTGTGTGTGTGTGTGTGTGTGTGTGTGTCTCCGGGTCGGACCTGAGTGCGTCCAGCTCCTTCAGGTGCTTGTGCTGGGCCTTCAGCGTGGTCTCCAGCTCCAGCTTGGTCTGGGACAGCTCCCCCTTCAGCTCCTCCAGCAGGACCCTGTCGCCGGGGGCTCCGGACCCAGGGCCCACACTCCCTCTCTGGGCCCCGCCCTCAGCCTCTGGCCCCGGGGACGAGGCCGGCTGGACGCCTGGAGGACACAGAGTGATTGACAGGCTGTTCAGAACAGGGGTCCTCAAACTGTGGGCCGCATCACAGGACCAGGTTGGTCATAATGACGTATTTGTAATTAAAATGCATGCATGCCTTTACCGTTTCATTTGATTATTAGTTTAGTGGAGGACTGAAAAGTGTGTTTAGATCAAGGTTATTATTATCTAAATTCTCTTTCCATCCTGACAGCATTAACCCATCTAATGACCTGGGTGGAGCTGCTCCATGGTGGCTCTGAGCTGCTGGACCTCAGAGAGGAGACTGGAGCGGTCAGCGGTTTGGAGAGAACCCATGGCCTCTCTGTGGTGGACCTCCTGCATTAGGGGACGGACAGAGAGACAACACACTGCATGTTAGTGACTGAGACAGAGACCACACAATGTATGTTAGTGAGAGACAGAGACAGAGAAAGCGAGAGACAGAGACAGATAGAGACAGAGACAGATAGAGACAGAGAGACAGAGACCGAGCGACAGAGAAAGAGAGAGACAGAGACAGAGAGACAGAGTGACAGAGAAAGAGAGAGACAGAGACAGAAAGAGACAGAGAGACAGAGACAGAGAGACAGAGACAGATAGAGACAGAGAGACAGAGACAGAGACAGAGACAGAAAGAGAGACAGAGAAAGATAGAGAAAGAGACAGAGACAGAAAGAGAGACAGAGAAAGAGAGAGACAGAGACAGAAAGAGAGACAGAGACAGAAAGAGAGACAGATACAGAGAGACAGAGACAGAAAGAGAGACAGAGACAGAGACAGATACAGAGAGACAGAGAATCAGAGAGACAGACAGAGAGTGCGAGAGAGAAAACAGTTTTTTGTTGTTTTTTGCAATTCTGCCCACCCGGCTTCCAAGGGATTTCTAAAAATAATTATTTAAGGGACCCCTGGGATATTTTATTTTTAGTTTGTGCTCTGCTGTTAGATGTGCCGCCACATTTCATCCGAATGTGTGAGTCTGCGATTAAGACCCAGGGGTAAACTGACTACTGTGCACAAACTTTCCTGGGCAACATCGTGTCAATCTCAAACACCACTCTTATCTGGAGAATAAAAACCATGATATTTTTTTAAAAGTCGTCACAGATATTTTTTTTTTTACCAGTACACTAAATCCACTTTTTAGTTTTTGCTTTTCAAATGAAAGCCCTCCCATAAGGGGGTTATCCCGGGCAGGGCGAGGGCTGCGGCCGCGCGGCTCACCTGCTGGGCCAGCCTCTGCTCCAGCTGGTTGAGGTGGACGATGGCGTCGCTGCTGTCCAGCTGGTCCAGCTGGCTGTAGAGGGCGCTCTTCAGCACGCCACGCTCCCCCATCAGCACCTGCTGCACTGCGCCCAGCAGCTCCCCACGCCAGTCCGCTCCTCCGGGGGTCTGGAGGGAGGGGGGAGGGGGGAGGGGACGGGAGGGGGGAAGAGAGACGACGCTCAGCAAACAGGCCCAAGCAGCCTGGATCGGAAGCTTTTAACCGTAACCCCAAAACGATCAGACTCGTTACGTTAAAGTCATGAGGAGAAAATGTATAACGGTAAGTTTAACTTCCTTCCAGATCTAGATGATAAGGTGGTCTCACCTGTGTCCCCCTGCTTGTCTGCATCTGGGTGACCAGGGTCTTCAGGGACTGCACGGTGTCCAGCAGGGCCTGCCTCTCCCTGGGCCAGCCTGGGCTGGGGGTCTGGCCCCACCCTGGACCTCCTGATCCCCCGGCCTGGTCCTCCGTCAGGGGGAACTCTGACAGGGACAGGACCTGCATGCCCTCCTGGTGCACCTCTCTCAGCAGGGTCTGGATGGACACACACAGACGCACAAACAAACACACACACACATACACACACGTTCGATTACTGTCTGTTGGACAGGTATGACTGTTTAAGATCAAGCTGATTTTCTTTTAAGCAAGCTTAGATGCGACATCCATCAAAGATTAAAGGTGAGGCATTATGGGTAGAAAGTTGAACTGTTCATTGTCCGTCTGCCTGCAGACTGAGACTCCCTGCGAGAAATGACGTTCGCAAGCGATCAATAAAGTTATGTCCTTTGAATACCTTGATCTTGTCAGGGAGTGGGTCTTCCCCGTCCCGCCTGGCACCCTCCGGGGTGGTCCTGAACTCCTGCTGCAGGCTGGGGGGGTCGTAGCCCGTCCGCTGGCTGTAGTCTGAGCTGCTGTCTGCAGGGGGAGCCACACAAAGGGGTACTTCTCACACCGGTTCTGCCAACGACTGAATGCTCAACGATTAAGACGGCGTCTCTTACCGCTGGTGTATCCGTCCCTGAACTGCAGCGACGCAGGCCGGTCTGTTCGGGCTGACGAGGCCTGGAGGGAACATCAAGGTGCTTCAGTCAACACTAAAAGGTACTGTAGGTCAGATCTACGAGCCGGAATTTGACTGTAATCCCTAGGAGTGGCAGGGTCACCCGTCAGCTAATAGCAAGGGAAATGCGCTGTGACGCACAGTGTGATGCGTAATCTGTTGTTTGTAAGCCGCTGCGACTGCTGGTGCATTGAATCTAAAAAGGCTTCTAGAAACCATGGGATGTCATAGCTTGCATCACGGTGCCCTGTCCGACCCGTCCCCTCTGCCCCTTCCCCCCCCCCTCACCTCCCCGGAGCGCAGCTTGTCGACGACGGCCTTCAGGGCCTTGCAC
Organism: Gadus macrocephalus; assembly: GCF_031168955.1. Taxonomy (NCBI): domain Eukaryota; kingdom Metazoa; phylum Chordata; class Actinopteri; order Gadiformes; family Gadidae; genus Gadus; species Gadus macrocephalus. Next base: position 7,106,010 of record NC_082403.1, read on the forward strand.
TCGTTCTCCAGGGCCAGGGTGTCCAGGCGCAGGCCCTCGCTCTCGGCGATGTGCCGCGCCTCCATGTCCAGGATCTCGGCGGCGTGGAGCTCCTGCATCTGGACGATCTTCTCCTGGAACTCCCCGATCACCTCCGCCACCACCACTTCCTCCTCCTCCTCCTTCTTCTGGGCCGCAGCAGATGGACTCAGGGTCCCCGCGCCCACCCCTGTGGGCTTGGTGGCGGTCGTCTGGAGGTCTTGGTGGGTCTGCGTGGAGGAGTCGGCGACGGACACCTGCCGGCGCTGCTCCTGCTGGGGCCGGCGTTCGGCCCCGGGGCCCCCTGGGCTCTGGGTCTTCTCCGAGGCCTGCTGTGCGGCCGCTGCAGAGTTCTTCCGGGATAAGGACGCCTTGTCTTTGGCGCTGCCGCTTCCCTTACCGGACAACGACTTGCCCGCTTTCCTCTTGGGCTGGCTGCCGGCGGCGGCCGCGGCGGTGGTGGAGGAGGACGAGGACGACGGCGGCGGCTGAGGGGAGGGCGAAGGGGACGTCGGGGAGGGAGAGGGGGGCTCCGGGGACAGGCTGGCCGCTGCCGAGGCCGCCTGCAGCTCCCGGAGCTCGTCTTTGAGCTGGGCGATGGCGAGGTCGCGGGACCCGAGCTCGTCCTGGAGCTGGTCCGCTCGCTGCCGGCAGCTGGCGACCTCTTCTTTGGTGGCGGCCGCCTGGGTCTGGACCTCCTGGAGCTGCTGGAGGAGCCCCGGGACGCTGGATCCTCCTTCCTCGCCTTCTCCTTCTGCGCTCGCGGTGGCCTGGGAGGGACCAGAGACGGAGGGGAGATCATCAGGGAGGGAGTCAGGCATGATCGTTTCACATTGCGCTTTTTATTCAGAGCGACTTAACAGGGGAGGCAGAGGGCAATCCTAGCATATAATCAATGTGAGAGCAAGTACAAGAACCTGTTGTTGATAAAAGTACTGAGAGTTTATTACTGGTATTTATAACAGTTCAAGGAAGTGACCTTGTGTCTTCTTACCCGGTAGAGTTCTCCTTTAAGGTGAGCGATAGTCATTTCCCTCTCCTGAAAAAAAACACCAAACAACAAATTACAAACTGACAAAAAAAACATTTAGATTCTGTAGTATTAACAAGCCTCAGACCAGGCCTAAGGATCTTAATCACATATTCAATATCATTATAAATTCTTAACACCGAGTAGTCCAACCTGGAGCAGCTCCTGTAGCCTATCAGAGCTCTGCTTGCAGGAGTCCAGCTCCTCCTTGACCACCACCACCTCCTTCTGCACCTCCTGAAGCTGAAGGTCCAACCCCTGCTGAACCGCCTCCTCACCGACTCCTGGCGATGCCTGGCGTGGAGAAGGTTAGAGGAGATGCTAGATGCTGAATGACTGCCATGAAAACAACCTTGGATGCACCCTTCTTTAAAAGGTGTTGCAGGTAAGATTTAACAGCTATCATTCGAGCATGATTATTAAGAAGTGCCTTAGTCATCAGTCAGCTATTAAGTGAAATGCGATGCAAGAATATCTGTTTGATATTCTAGATTGAATGGACTGTGCCCGCCTCTGTGTGAGCAGATTGTGATTTTAAACGTCATCTCATCCTTCCCTGATTGGCTCTGGATGTCCATCTTGCCTGTCAATCAAAGGTCCATGAATGTAACAGCATGTCTTGCCCTCTTGCTCTTTTCTGCTGTCTTGTCTTTACAACCGTAAAGTCGTACCTACAGTATAGCCCCTTCAACGATGGACAATCATATTACATATCTTGAATAGAATATTTTTAATAAATCCATACCTTCTGTATTTGCTCTTCAACCCTGCTTATTGCCAATGTCTTCTCCTGAAAAAAAGGAAAACAAGATGTTTGCCAACAAATCCATTGATATGTATATGAAAGTATAAAAAGTGAATTATAAGACAACAATTATAAATCAGATCAATCAAATGATTACAAGTAATTACCTCAAGCTGCTCTTGGAGTTTACTATAGCTCCGCTTGGAGTCATTCAACTCTTCCTGAATTTGACTAGAGCTCTGCTTGTTGTCATCAAGCTGCTTCTGAAGTTGACTAGAGCTCTGCTTCTGGTCTTCTAGCTGTTCTTCAAGTTGACTACAGCTCTGCTTTGAGGTGTCTAGTTCTTGTTGAAGCTGACTCGAACTCTGCTTATAGTCAGCTAGCCGTTTTTCTAATTGACTACGGTTCTGCTTAGAGGCTTCTAGTTCTTGCTGGAGTTGACGAGAGCACTGCTTCTGGTCTTCTAGCTGTTCTTCAAGTTGACTACTGTTCTGCTTAGAGGCTTCTAGTTCTTGTTTAAGCTGACTCGAGCTCTGCTTATAGTCAGCTAGCTGTTTTTCAAGTTGACTACAGCTCTGCTTTGAGGTGTCTAGTTCTTGTTGAAGCTGACTCGAGCTCTGCTTATAGTCAGCTAGCTGTTTTTCAAGTTGACTACTGTTCTGCTTAGAGGTATCTAGTTCTTGCTGGAGTTGGCTAGAGCTCTGCTTGTACTGGTCAACCTGCTCCTGAAGTTTACTCAAACTCTGCTTGTTGTCTTCTAGTTGTCCTTGAAGTTGACTGGTGTTCTGCTTCGAGTCATCTAGTTCTTGCTGAAGTCGAATCGAGCTCTGCTTGTATTCAGCTATTTGTTCTTCGAGTTGACTACTGTTCTGCTTCGAGTCATCTTGCTGCTGCTGTAGCTCACTCGAGCTCTGCTTGTGGTTTTCCAGCTCCTTTTGGAGCTGACTACTGTTTTGCTTGGAGTCGGCTAGCTGTACTTCAAGTTCACTCGAGCTCTGCTTGTACCGGTCAACCTGCTCCTGAAGTTGACTAGAGCTCTGCTTGTACTGGTCAACCTGCTCCTGAAGCTGACTAGAGCTCTGCTTGGAGTCATCTAGCTCTTGTTGAAGTTGACTAGAGCTCTGTTTGTACTGGTCAACCTGCTCCTGAAGTTGACTGGAGCTCTGTTTGTACTGGTCAACCTGCTCCTGAAGTTGACTGGAGCTCTGTTTGTAATCAGCTAGCTTATTTTCGAGTTGACTACTGTTCTTCCTTGAGTCATCCAGCTCTTGCTGAAGTTGACTCGAGCTCTGCTTGAGTTCTTCCAGCTGTTTTTCGAGTTGACTACTGTTCTGCTTCGAGTCATCTTGCTGCTGCTGTAGCTCACTTGAGCTCTGCTTGTTGTATTCCAGCTCCTGCTGGAGTTGACTAGAGCTCTGCTTTGAGTCAGCTAGCTGTACTTCGAGTTGACTCGAGCTCTGCTTGTACCGGTCAACCTGCTCCTGAAGTTGACTAGAGCTCTGCTTGTACTGGTCAACCTGCTCCTGAAGCTGACTAGAGCTCTGCTTGTACTGGTCAACCTGCTCCTGAAGCTGACTAGAGCTCTGCTTGGAGTCATCTAGCTCTTGTTGAAGTTGACTAGAGCTCTGTTTGTACTGGTCAACCTGCTCCTGAAGTTGACTAGAGCTCTGCTTGTACTGGTCAACCTGCTCCTGAAGTTGACTAGAGCTCTGCTTGTACTGGTCAACCTGCTCCTGAAGTTGACTAGAGCTCTTTTTGAAGTTGGCTATCTGTTCTTCGAGTTGACTGCTGTTCTGCTTCGAGGTGTCTTGCTGCTCCTGGAGTTTGCTAGAGCTCGTCTTGTAGACTTCTAGCTGTTCTTCAAGTTTACGACTGTTCTGCTTCGAGTCGTCTAGTTCTTGTTGAAGTTGACTAGAGCTCTGTTTGTACTGGTCAACCTGTTCCTGGAGTTCGGTAGAGCTCTGCTTGTAGTCAGCTAGCTGTTCTTCAAGTTCACTAGAGCTCTGTTTGTACTGGTCAACCTGCTCCTGGAGTACACTAGAGCTCTGTTTGTACTGGTCAACCTGCTCCTGGAGTACACTAGAGCTCTGTTTGTACTGGTCAACCTGCTCCTGGAGTACACTAGAGCTCTGTTTGTACTGGTCAACCTGCTCCTGGAGTACACTAGAGCTCTGTTTGTACTGGTCAACCTGCTCCTGGAGTACACTAGAGCTCCGTTTGTACTGGTCAACCTGCTCCTGGAGTTGGGTAGAGCTCTGCTTGTAGTTTTCCAGCTCCTCCTGGAGCTTACTAGTGGTCTGTTTGAAGTCGGCTAGCTGTTTTTCAAGTTGCCTAGAGCTCTCCTTGGAGACATTTAACTGCTCCTGGAGCTTACTAGAGCTCTTTTTGTTATCGTCAAGCTCTACCTGGAGTTGACTAGAACTCGCCTTGAGGTCGCCTTGCTCCCGTTTGAGTTGACCAGAGCTCTGCTTGTAATTGTCCAACTCTTCCATGAGTTTACTGCATCTCTGCTCGTGGTCAGCTAGCTGCCCTTCAAGTTGACCAGAGCTCTTCTTGTAATTGTCCAACTCTGCTTGGAGTCGACTGTGTCTCTGCTCGCGGTCGGCTAGCTGCTCCTCATGTTGACTAGAGCTCTGTTTGTAGTGGTCCAGCTGTTCTTTGGTGGCCAGGGCCTCATCTCGGACCTCCTGTAACTCCCGGTGAGCTTCACGCGCATCCCGTTGGTCTGCTGCAGGAGATGGCTGATGGGAAAGAAAATGGATAAACACAATCAGTGCATGACATGCTATGTTTTTTTCTTTCCTTTGTGGATTCAACAATGGACTCCCATTAACAAATTCTCTCGACCGAAAAGCAACTCCCATCAAAACTTTTAAAAAGGCTTTCGTATGCAAACCCTCACCGTTGACCAGTGAGCCCTCACCTCAGAAGTGGGCTTCCAGGTCTTGTGGTGGGCTCCAGCCTTGCTCCTCATCTGGTTCAGCAGGTCCATGAGCACGGCCAGCCTCCTCTCGTACTCCATCACCTCCTCCTCGGAGCTGGAGAGCAGCTGCTTCTGCAGCTCCTGGTCCTTCTGCATGCCGCTGAGCCCCACCTCCAGCTCCCGCAGCTTCTCCGTCAGGTGCCCCGCCCTCCCGGAGCCGCCCGCCGCCCCCCTGGCTCCGCCCACCATGCTGAAGGAGGAGGAGTCCAGCTGCGGGAGACCAAAGTCCGGGAAGACGTGGGTCGGAGGAGCGTCTGACCGCGGGCCTGGAGGCTGGCTCTCCTCCACTTCAGTCCGCTTGGGGTCTGTCTGTCCTCGCGGCTCCCCCTGCAGGGAGTCCCGATGCTGGGCCTGGCCGGTCAGCGCCGACGCATCCGTCTCCGTCTCCCGGAGTCGGTCCTCCAGGTGGTCGACCTTCCCCCGGAGGGTCTCGGCCAGCAGGCGCCCGCGGGCCAGCTCCGCCTCCTTCTCCTCTGCGGCGCGCTCCAGGTCCTCGACGCGGCGCCGCAGCTCGTCCACCCTGGAGCTGGCGCTCTGCTCCAGCGCCTGCACCTGGGCCTGCATGACCACCAGGCTGGCCGTCTCCCGGAGGGCGTCCTCCAGGCGGGCCTCCGAGCGCTCCTCCTCCTCCGCCCTGCCCTGCTCCTCCGTCTGGGCCAGGGCGGCCGACGTCTCCTTCAGCCGGCGGTACGTCTCAAACAGCTCGCCGTGTTTGCCCCGGAGCGCGCCCAGCTCGCCCGTGGCCACGTCCAGCCGCCGCTGCGTCTGGCCGAGTTCGTCGCCGGTCGCCGCGACGAGGTCGCCCCCCCGCACCCGAGCCTGGGTGTCCAGCTCCTCCTCCTCCTCGTCGTGGTGCGGGGGCAGCTTCTGCTCGATGTTGGCCAGCTCCTGCTGCAGCTTGTCGATGACGGCGTTGAGCTGCTCCAGCTCCTCCTCGCCGTTTCTCTTCAGGCGCTCCTGCTCGCTCCTCAGGCACTCCACCTGGGACTCCAGGTCCCGGATCAGGTCCTCCCGCTGGTCCAGGTCCTGAGGAATGTCACGATACGGCACAAACGGCAAGGGAACGTCAAGCTCTTCTCAGAGAGGAAGTGGACTTCCAGTTGCCATGGAAACCGGAAGTGGATGTAAAGCTCCACCGGCATGGGAAGGGAACGTCAAGTTACAGTGGAACAGGAAGTGAACGTCCAGTTACAGTGAAACAGGAAGTGAACGTCGAGCTCCACTGTAACAGGAAGTGAACTTCAAGCTCCAACGGAACAGGAAGTGAACTTCAAGCTCCACTGTAACAGGAATTGAACTTCAAGCTCCACTGTAACAGGAAGTGAACTTCAAGCTCCACTGTAACAGGAAGTGAACTTCAAGCTCCACTGTAACCGGACGTGAACGTCAAGTTAGGGTGGAACAGGAAATGAATGTCAAGCTCCACTGTAACAGGAAGTGACCGTTAAGCTCGACCGGAACCGCAAGTGAGCATCAAGCTACACCAGACCAGCAGCAGTTGAGGCAAATCCTTTGTTTTTAAACCTTGGGGACCCATTTGGAAAGAGTCGAGTTACTTGATTAAATAATATTAGGTATTTGTCCGTCAATATTATTTATCATAGTATGATCAATATTACCATTACTTCTATTTTTTTGTTTGTTAATATTCATTATGTTGAATAATATTTTTTGGGGTTTTGGAAGTTTTGGGTATCAAAGGTTTAAATACAAACTCTCACACAAACATCACACGACTACCTTACGAGCATGGAGTTGGGAAGTAACTTACCAGCAAAACACACACATTTCACCAAATAATACAAAATAAAGACATCCAAGAAAAAAAGAGTAACTACAGTAACACCGCACAGACAAATCCTTACAGGAACGAATGAAAAATGGAAGGGCAAGCCACGGCAAAGCAAACACAACAATGGGACCACTACCACGGAAGGGATGCGTATACCAAACATAAACCAACCAATAGAAACTATTGTGTCCATATTGGATACCCATGCCAGGTTACCTTCGTAGCGGACGCCGCGGGCTCCGTGTGTTGGCGCTTAGAGAGTTTCTCATTAAGAACGAGTATTTGCCTGTCCTTCTCCTCCATTACCTTTGGGAGTCAGAGAGTCATAAGGGGGGGTGTGGGCAGCTAGCAACGGTGTACCAGTAAACACCTGCTGGTGTGACCGATCGCTTCAGTCACGTTTATATCGGGCACCGGAGAAATTACAAAAAATGGATGCAAAGATGGGATGAAGACAACAAATCCTGAAAATGATTGTTCACTAGACTACACAGTGAACCGCTGATATTTGCAGCTTTACTGAAGCGTGAAGCAGACGCTGACTGTTTCTAACTAACCTTGCAGACTTGGGTCCTTGGGGAGGTTTAAGTAGTTCAAGGAGAACATGACTTTACACAATATCACTGCGTGATCGAGTGTAGGGCAACAATCCTTTCAAAACGCAAATATATAGGGGTGGGAGAGAGGAGGGAGAGAGGAAGAGAAGAGAAAGTCCAGAGAAAGTGTGAAAGTAAGAGCAAATGAAAGAAGGAGAGTGAGTGAGTGAGTGAGTGAGTGAGTGAGTGAGTGAGTGAGTGAGTGACTGAGTGACTGAGTGACTGAGTGACTGAGAGAAAGAAAGAGCAAGGGAGGAAGAGAGAGAGGGAGAAGAGGGCGACAAATGGAGAAAGATTGAAAGGGAGGGAGAAAGAGCAAGAGAGAAAGCGCATGAGAGAGCAGGAAGAGAGTTAGAGCAAGAATGGGGAGGGAAAAGAAAACATGAAGAGGATACAGAGGTGAGAGAAAGAGGATACAAGAAGAGCAACAGTATGTACAGTGGGAGAAAGGACTTTTTATTGTACTATAAACGTGTGGTGTAGCCCTGCTGCTCTTGGAAGAGGCTGTGATGAAGCCTCTAACTCATTGCTTCTCGAGAGTCGGTACATCAGTGCTCTCTGTGGTGCGGTGGGGGGGGGGGGGGGGGGGGTCTGTACCTGGAGCATGCTCTCCCTGGTCTCCAGGTGCTCCTGCTGGCTGCCCAGCTCCTTCTCCTGGATCTCCAGCTGCATCTGGAGCTGCTGCGCCTCCTCGCTCTTGTTCTCCAGCTCCTCCCGGAACTGCTCCAGCTGCTCCTCCAGGTGAGAGATCTGCAGGGTGGTGGAGGAGGAGGAGGAGGTGGTGGAGGATGAGGAGGTCGAGGTCGTGTAGGAGGAGGATGAGGAGGAGGTGGTGGAGGATGAGGAGGTCGAGGTCGTGTAGGAGGAGGAGGAGGATGAGGATAAGGAGGAGGAAGAGAAGAAGAAGCAGAAGAAGATATTTTAGGGATGGAGACCATCTAAGTATAAGAGTGTGTTCAGACCTGGTTGGTCTAGGTCAAATCAGAATTTGGACAGTTCCTCCTTAGAGGAAGTCGGTGATTTAACAGCTAGTACATGCAACACCCGGCATGGCAGGATAAAATAAAACCAACAAACCAAGGACCTCAAACATGAGGCATAAGTGACTTATTCAGAATCTGTTGAGGTTGTGTCCAAGGGCACAAAGATCTTTACAAACCATGTTTCTTTGGTTCCACATTAGAGTTTGGATGATGATTATGATGTTCACAACAGACCAGGCCATAGGGGCAAAAGCTCCCAGGTACGCTACCTCTTTCTCTTTGCGGTCCAGAGCCTCTCTCTCCGTCTGGAGCTGGGCTTCCAGAGTGTTGTGTCTGGCCTCAGAGGCAGCGTCATGCTGCTTCCTCTCTTCGTCCTGGGAGACAACGCAAGCACACAGTCAGGTGAACGGAGGAGCTAACACAGTCAGGCTAACAGAGGACCTAACACACAGTCAGGCTAACAGAGGACCCAACACAGGTCAGGCTAACGGAGGACCTAACACACAGTCAGGCAAACAGAGGACCCACACAAAGTCAGGCTAACAGAGGACCTAACGCAGGTCAGGCTAACAGAGGACCCAACACACAGTCAGGCCAACAGAGGATCTAACCCACATAACAGAGGAGCTAACTGAGGAGCTGACAGACAGTCAGGCTAACAGAGGACCTAACACACAGGAAATAAACTGCTGGGAAAGGTTCTCAACAACAATATTGATAATAAATGATGTGCAGCAAACAGACTTAAGTTCAAATCAACTCAACATTGCTGCACTCGATTTATCAACATTTTCTGTTAACTCTTAATGCAGTTGTCGTCCAGGAAACTGAATACAATGGACAACATTTCCAATATGTTGATCTCCATGCACCACCATCTTCTTGGGCTCTCTCTCTGCCACCACTAGGGGGCAGTGTAGCCAGTAGCTAGCATTAGCTCATCACTGCGTTTGTCACACGGGGAGCAAGTCTACGTCCCCGCCCACACTTGGTCCCGCCTCTTGCTGCACGCAGAACGCCTCCCCATTGATTTATTGGCTGTCCTCACAACACAGACGTGCACACACAGCTGCGAGTGCGCGCACACACACACACACACACACACACACATCTATTGTTCCCTTGCACAGCTTCCAACCTCACAACCCGCTCCCTTTCTCAGTTTCTCTCTCGCATTCTCTCTGTCCATCTCCCCCTTTGCTCTTGATCACCCAATCGGACACTCTCTAATTCCATTTCCCTCTCATTCCCTCACTCTCTCTCTCTCCCCTCCCCCTTGCCTCATCGATCCGGTAGCCCATGCACGCTCCTCTCCCATCCATCCATCCGTCCGTCCACTGCCCCCCCCCCCCCCCCGGCCGACGCTCACCTTCCCCAGGGACTCGGCGCTGGCCAGCAGGGCCTGCTCCAGCTCGCGGACGCGTCCCTCCAGCTTGTCGATCTCCTGGTCGCGGTCGTCCAGCTCGCGCTGCCGCTGCTCCGAGCCCAGCAGCAGCTCACTGCACCAGTCAGCCTTCTCCTGGAGCTGGCTGCTCAGACGCTCCACCTGGTAGAGGAGGAGGAGGAGGAGGAGGAGGAGGAGGAGGAGGATGAGGTGGGGAGGAGGAGGAGGAGGAGGAGGTGGGGAGAGAGAGAGGTAAGGAGGGAGAGAGGGGTGGTGGTGGTGGTCGGGAGAGAGAGAGAGAGAGGGGAGAGAGAGGGAGGAGGAGGAGGGAGATAGGGGGGGGAGAATGAGATCAAGAGATTGAGAGGGGGGGGGGGGGGAGAGAGGAGAGGGGTATTTAGCGAGGGAGAGAGGTAGAGGGACAGAGAGCAGGAGAGGGAGATATGAGAGAGAGATAAAAAAAGAGAGAGAGGAGAAGACAGAGGCGGGGAGTAGAGGGGGATTATTTAGTGAGACCCGCTTTCAAAACACACACACACACACACACACGCACACACGCACACACGCACACACACCCCCTGGCCACAACGTAGCTAGCAGATGATGATCAGTCTGCAAGACGGTCAGCTGGTCAACCTAAGAGATGGGGGTGTAAGGAGAGGGGGAGGAACGGGGAGGAGAGGGGGGAGAATTGACTGGGGGCAGAGAGTGGGCCGGTGTTCAGGTGGGCTGCAGCGACGCCCACCCCGCCGCTCGCTCGCCCCGGGAGCTGGAGAGAGGGAGAGCGGCTACAGGACCGATGGACAGAGTGAGATAGAGAGAGGTGATATGCTGGAAGTCTCAGAGCTTTGCCACGCTGTTGTCACACGGGAGGCATGCCAGACAGGGAGAGAGGGGGAGAAAACCACGTTTTGCGTGACAACACAGGGTGGTTGCCCAGCAACATATGTGCCGTTGGAAGATTTAAACATCTTTGAACTAGAAAACCATATTTTGTGTGGGCTACAAACTTCTATGCATGATAAAAATAGAAATGGTCACATCTGTCAACAACATAAACTAAACATATTCCAGGCGAAAGTATAAGAAGAAGAGAAGGAGAACGACCGGACGGGACTAACAAAAGGATGAAAGGGACAGAGAACTTGTAGTTTTAGGAGCGGGATCATTCCGGAACTACAGGAGTCGGGAATACTTCATACAGCAAACGGAGGGGGAGGCTGGGAGGGAAGGGGGGAGTCGGGACCGAGCGATAGATGTTGACTACAGAGGGACGGACTTGGGGGGGGGGGGGGGGGGGCGGGCTTGGGGAGAGATGTAGCGAACGCTAGTGGGATCTACGCGGAGCTAGAAGCAATACCTTTACGATTACACCGTCCGCCTGAGAAGCCATGAGAGAGCGAGAGCGAGAGAGCGAGAGCGAGAGAGAGAGAGAGAGAGAGAGAGAGAGAGAGAGAGAGCATGAGAGAGAGAGAGAGAGAGAGAGAGAGAGAGAGAGAGAGAGAGAGAGAGCGAGAGAGAGCATGAGAGAGAGAGAGAGAGAGAGAGAGAGAGAGAGAGAGCGAGAGCGAGAGCGAGAGCGAGAGCGAGAGAGAGAGCGAGAGAGAGAGAGAGAGAGAGAGAGAGCGAGCATGAGAGAGCGTGAAAAGAGCGAGATGAAGCCCAGTGGGATCGGAAGAAGAACAAGCGGGAGGACCGGAGCAGAGATCAGGAGAGAGAGAGAGAGAGAGTGAGAGTGAGTGCAAGAAATGGGGAGAAAAAGCATGAGTTGCTATATTAGTGAAGGTTCAAGCAGGTTTTATAGAGCTGTCTATTTGACTCTAACTGGAAGGCTTGGGGTTTGGGAGTTTGGATTAAACTAAGTTTGAATGGAGGTTGGATTTGTGTCTGAAGTAGCTTTCAGGTAGGACGGTTATGTGCTTTATACTTACAATTAGAACTTAATTGAAAAATTATAATTAATTTGTATCAACTAATGAACACTAATAGATAATAGTTTAGAGGGTCGGGCCACACAGTATCCTACCGGAGAACCCTGTGAAAGCGATCGCTTGCTGAGGTAATGCGAATGTAAAAGCAAAGGAGGAAGGTCAAGGAAAGATATCCCAAAATGCATTGCAACACAGAAGAACAAACAAGAACACCACCAGACATTCGCTGCAGTTTTGCCTTCACTGCAACCTTCCTCACTTGGTTATAAAAAACTCTCCTCGAGGCATTTGCATAAAATTTAAGCAAGCTGACAGGGGAGGCCTTGTTTTCCAGAAAAAGGGCAGTAAACCCACCAACGGCAAGACCAGCTTTGCATCTAACCAGCTTGAGACCTTTACATGGCAAATGCGTCTTGACAAAAATGTTGATGTTTAAAACACGTTAAAAACTTCTTATTTAAATGCATTAAATATAGATCTATTCATAATCTTTATTATTATTTTTAATTGTTACTACTAGTATTTCCCTATTAGTATTTCTCTCCTAGGGGAGAGAAGTACCATTAAGGCACATTCCTGATCGCATGGGACCCGTGTTCGATTCCTACCCGCGGTCCTAGGGTGCATGTCCTCCCCTCTACCTTCCTGTCTGTCTCACTCTACCATAAAGCATAAAGAGCACAAAAATAAATCTTAAAAGCAAGTTTCTCTCCTGTACTTCAGTCGTGACAGACACAGGAATCAACTCGTCCTACTAGGACCTGCAGTGCACCTTTACAACCACCAGGGTCCCAAACAAGCCAAACACCTCCTCCTCCGCCCCAGGAGGTAGACTCTGTGTGCTCCTTCGCTGCCGTTACCTCCTTGCCCCTGGGGTCCGAGGCCCCCTGGAGCTTCTGGGGGTTCCTCAGCTGCTCCTCCAGCTTCTGGATCTCCTGCTGGAAGACGTCCCTCTCGTGCTCCCGGTCCACCGCTTGCTCCTGGGAGCGGATCAGGAGATCAATCACAACGTCAGGAGTGAGGAGGGAACGATGGAGGAGGCAGCGGGACCCGGTTGTACTTAGCAACGAGATGATCGACTACATCTCTGGTACAACCGTTCCTGCCTGTTTGGACTCAGGAAACGTCTCTCTTTGCATCGCGATCTCACAACCGTGTTAAAAGGGGACATATTATACCACCAGGTTTGAGTGTGATTAGCCGTTACAAGCTGTTTTGAAAATCGGCCTCTTCTGACATCACAGGTCGGCGAGTCCACCTAGATGTATGACGGATCGATTAGCAACGTTTGCTACAGTCCACTGGGTAGACTGGTAGCCTGATCTATCCAGCACACATCTAGGAGGCCACGCTCACTTGTGGCAGATTTCCAGCTTGTAACGGCCAGTGTTGGCTAATCACACTCACACCTGGCGGTAGAATATGTCCCCTTTAAGTTGCGTGGTTTGAAAACGCTTGTGAAAACAGCGCCCTTTGACCCGAGTGTAGTCGTGACTCACAGCCAGGAACTTGCGGTTGTTCTCCATCTGCTTCTCCAGGGACTGGATCTGCTGGCGGAGGTCCCGGCTCTCGTTGCGCTGCGCCTGCTCCAGCTCGATGGAGCGGTTCACCTGCTCCTCCAGCTCCGCCTCCAGCTGCTTCACCTGCTTGCCCAGGTCCGAGCTGTCCTTCTCCGCCTGCCGCTGCACCTCCACCTTCTCCTTCATCAGCTTCTCCGTCTCCTCCAGCAGGTCTGCGCGGGGTCGGGGACGGAGAACTGAGGTCAACTTTTGGTCATGAAGGATTCTGTTTTTGGGTTATTGTTGTTGTTGTTGTTGTTGTTAGGTTGAGAGATTGAGGTTTGATTTCCGATTAATCAGATGTTGAGGCTTTGCAGAGTCTAAGGTTTTGCAATTTTAAGTCCTTTGCATGAAAATGAGCTGTACTTTCGAATACATAACAGTCTGATTGTATGTAAAACAATGTCTTACATACAGTATATGACAATGTTCTGTACGTGTTGTTAGCATTCAGTCACATTACCCATTTGAATTTAATAACTTGAATATTCATCCCAATTCATTCACATTTTCTTTGTTTTCTTGCCTCACTCTACGTTCTATAATTTGTACTTAAATGTATTGCATTTCTATGTTTATCATCGTCACAAGGTCATCTCCTTTAGTAACCTCAGACTCTCCAGGACCACCTCGAACATCTTCCCCATCATTGGGTTTTTCATTCCCCCCCTAATACCACCATGCCCCATTTTGTCCCAGTGTCTCAAAGGCCGTCACCAGTGAGCCCGTTTCCCCGCTGCGACCAGGATCAAACCCCATTGGGTTAGTGCAAAGGTTAGACCAAAGGGAGCGAGGTGAGAGAGTGCAGGAGACAAACCCAAAGACAAGACAAACCTAGACATTGGACATACGCATGCCCAGCGTGTGATTCCACAGGCATGGACGAGGAGGGGGGGGGGGGGGGGGGGGGGGTTGCTCGCTGGACAATCATCTCACAGAAAGTTGATCAACAAAAAAAATGAAAAAGAAACATCTGCCGATACAACCCGTGTGATGAGATTAGACATTAAAAGATGATTGACAATACGTAGATTGATTAAACAAACTCTTTTCATAATTAATTAACATTGACCCCATGTTAAAAAAAAAGTAGGGCCAACGTCCACCCAAATGTGACTGTGAGACGGGGGCGGGGGGGGCGGGGGCGGGGGTTAGCAGAGAAACAGTGGATGAGGATATTGAAAAACCAAAGAAGCTGGAAAGGACAAGGAGCAGCGGAAGCAGAGGTGAATTATTGAGCTCATTAACAAGCGAGCTCCGAGCGTTAACCGGGCGGTCAGTAGCTTGGCGATCGGTGCGTTGGTGAGTTGGGGGGAGGGGGGGGTGGGAGGGGGAGCCATGTCACCACCACTGGACTGAGACAAGGGTTAATGAAGTAGCGGCACATAGAGAGTGGAGCGGGCGCCATGCTCAAGAGTGTGGACACACCTGCTTCAGGTGCAGCGGCCACTTCAGCATCAACTAGGCCTATGGGGGGAGGGGGAGGGGGGGAGGAGAATAAGAGAGCACAGGGATTCAGGCATGCGGTCGTCACTCGGGCGATACTCAGAAGAACTGTTTGTTTGGAAGGAGGTTCACAGGAGGAAGAGGTGGACCACGGATGGAGATGGAGGTGTGTGATGGGGCCTGTGTTAGGGATGCAGCAGCTCTGTGGTCAAAGAGGATGGAGGGGGAAGGGGAGGAGCCACTCGTTGGTGGTTGGTGATGATGCTAGTGAATGGCTTTCCGTCTCCACGGCGACCTGTGTGGAATTCTCAAGACTGAGTATGGAGGAGAGAAAGGTTGTTGTTTTTTTTACTTTTAGTTCGACGTTTCCTGTTAATGGGTTGCTGCGATATGTGAACAAACATCTCTGTCTGGTGAAACATTGACTGGGCATTGTTGGGTTAGATACACAGAAAGGTTTCACAGGGAAGTGTGCTATACAGCAGTACACTGATATACTACACTGATCGAACATGACAAGGTCTTTAATGCATTATGATGTATACATATTGTATGTGATGTATTATGTTACTTACTCTCTTAGTCTAAGAACATTTTTTTAATGCGATTCCACACTGGATATTACTAAAGCATAACATGTATACATAACTATTGAGGTTTGAATGATAAAAATCTATCCTACTTTGATATAAATTAATCATATGGTTTCATAAAAATAACCAGCATATGGTTTCATAAAAATAATGTCCACGCTGGATTTGATTAGGCTTTACATAGTACACAGGCTGTGGAAAGCTCTACAGGAAAGCTTTGAATGTCATTTGTTTAATTTAGTTAATCATAATAATTTATTTTGCATCCGCTGGAAACTTCATGGAATTTCAAATCATAGAATGAATACAGAATCAACCAAATACACAGCACCCATTCCTACCCACACCTCCCAGTTGGAGCTGGTTTACCTTACACCTAAACTAAACGGTGATGTTCACAATTTGAAAACGGTGAAATCCCACAATAGCTCTGCATTAGTTTCATGTATTAACATGTCATAATATGTCAAGAATGATGAGGCTCTAGGTGTGGGGAAATTAATTACCCAAAACTAATTTCAAATACATAATGATATAGATAGAGAGATGGACATATTCATAAATTGATAGATCGATAGATAGGTAGGTCGATATTTAACCAGAGAGAGAGAGTAAATAACATGGATGACAACTGATGACTTCCTGTAAAGATACAAATCAATGACAGCGCAGAACAAAGTGTAGGCGAACTTGTGGATCTTGTGGAATGTGAATGGCCGTAAGGAGGTAAAAAAACAACACCCTCTTTCTCGCAAAAAACACTTCTATAGTGCATTGCATATTTCAGTGTCATGTTTATTATCGGAAGATTACTCTTCGGCAGAGCGCTAAAAAAAGCCGCAGAGAAAAATCTCAACTGAAAAATACAAACTGAACTGTAAAACTGAGTAAGTGTGTGGCCCTGGTGCATTGTGGGATACGTACGGAGCTCGCGAGGCCCTGCCGTCTCCCTCATGGCGTCCTGCTGTCTGCCCAGCAGCTCCTTCTCCTGGTGCATGAGGAGCCGCTCCTGCTCCAGCTCGTTGAGACGGCTTGCCGTCACCTGGGGGTGCAGAGGAAAGGGGCGTGTTCAAACCAAAGGGGGCGGGGTTTCACCCGAAAAAACACGAGGAAATGGAAGTCTTATTAACGTGTCGATATATTTTGTAATCAGTGCATGTATCCCAATGAGGCAGTGTGGCTTACTGGTTTAATATATTAAAATGACACCTGGCAGGATTTTTCATTGCATCTCAACAGGCTAAACTCTACCCCCACACACATGGCCTGGGTTTGTCACCTGTAACTCCTGCTCCAGGCTGAGCTGTAGCTCCTCCTTCTGCCGGGCCTGCTCCTCCAGGAGAGTCCGCTCACCTGAGTAGCCTTCAATCACACCTGGTGGGGCGAGAGATAGAGGTAGAGGTAGAGAGAGAGAGAGAGGTAGAGAGAGAGAGAGAGAGAGGTAGAGAGGTAGAGAGGTAGAGAGAGAGAGAGAGAGAGAGAGGTAGAGAGGTAGAGAGGTAGAGAGAAAGAGAGAGAGAGAGAGAGAATATAAATAAAGGGGGATCAAGTGGAAACAAACATCTACTATAGAATGCCTTGATATTCATCCTGGGAAATTTTGCAGACATGCAATGTTTGCTTTCACACACTGTGTGGCATATCTTTATAATACCCCTCAATCAACCCAAATACAAACAGACACACACACACACAGGAGGAACAACACCAAAAAAGTAACAAACACAAGCCGAATCATACACAAACAACGGCAACCTTGTACACAGCATGTGTGTGCCATGCACTCACAATAGGCGGCATTTCTGACCTATTTTACTTTACAGGATGTGTACGAACAAGAGGACAACGAAGCACTGATCCATTTTCCCACATTCTGTCACAGGTCAGCAAGCAGCAGGCACACACACACACACACACACGCACGAACACTCTCACACCTGCCCCTCCCCACACACACAAACACACAATTACTTTAGTGGTCTTTAAATGCGGGACATTTGTAGAGATCATATTGTTGGTAAACTACGTTATATTAACATTAATAAAATAAAAGATTTACTCATGGATAACCCTGTTGTTTCTAAATAAAAGACTCATTAACAACTAGTCTTAACCTGAAAACCAGTTAATGCATACTGTGTATCTGCGTGCATATGTGTGTGTACGTGCATGCGTGTGCGAGTGTGGCATGTGACCTAAAGGAAAAGCCCCTACACCAAGGATGAATTTCATCTTTGTTGTAACATTGGTTAAACTCCACAAAGACTTCAGAAGCCACCTCACACTGTGCCCTCTTTGCCTAAGGAGTGGGCGGCCGTCAAATACACATCACCTCTCTGGTGCATCCTCAGCTCACCAGACAACCGTTGCTACGACTAACATTCATTTTCACGTAGTTACAGCTGCCGATATGAAACTGCGTCTCTGCGTACATAACCGGTAGATAACGGGATTCGAAAACCTCCCTGTTTCGTTGATTATTTTTTAATTAGTGAATGTGTTTTTTAGTATACCTGGATGGACTCATGAACTAAAATAGATTGTCTTTGAATCTGTTCCATGGAAAGAGTCGCGGTGGTGGTGTGAAGAGAACGGGTTCCTTAGTGATTTATAAGCCAATTATACCCCCCGGGGAGAGGCGGGTGTTGGCCCGGTCTCGTAGAGACGCACAAATCAAACAAACCGATGCATGCAGCCAGACGACACCCATTGACAACGCGAAGGGGAGCGAAACTCAGAGGAACAAAACGCACACAAAGAAGGTACATTAGGTCAATGTGTGCTCGCCCATGATGGGAGTAAAAAAAAAGCATGGATCTCATTCATGAGAATAGAAAGGAAAAATGGTTAACGCCCGATATACTATGCTTCCATCTTTTGATTTATGGCTCCCAAAACCGCATGACAGACTCATAATCACGCTTTGACACAACCCACTCAACTGTGTCCAATTACTTCTCAATATCAGTGATTATCCCTAGCCTAGCGATTGTTAGTACTTGCACTTAGTTCTATGATGATCTTTACTGTACCCACAGCGATAATTGTTTCACCTCTTATGACAAATGTACTTATTGTGCGTCACTTTGGATGAAAGCATCTGCTAAATGCACTAAATGTAAATATCACGTAATGATCGATGCATTACACATTTACCCCGATTTCTAGATAGATCTTTCCTCTATAAACCTTCCTTTGAATGAGCGTCGATTTGCCTGGCGATCTTTTCTCATCCGTCTGCCAATAACACAATCCCCGTCCGTGTTTGCGTTGCGTTGTGTTTGTTTGTGCGTTTGTGTACGGGTACGGGCTTCACGGTAACACGAGACCACGTCTCTTCCTGCTGTCCTCCCCAGGACCTCAGGGTGGGTGGCTGCTGTGGTTTCCAGCCTCGTCTAATGGTTATTGTTTCCTCCACAAGAGGAGGATCCTCTCCTTCTCGGGGCCTGGTTCAGAACCAGTTTGGAGATGCGGCCCCCGCCCTGCGTCTGGGCGGGCTCCAGATTAGGGACACAAAAGAACAGAGAGCTCACGCTGTCCTGGCGTCGGCGGCGTAGAAACACGACCATGGCAAGAAAACGCAACAAGGAAATTCCAGTCGTTATTTTGGGCCTGGAGACTCTGGGGATGTATGAACGTGTCGCATGCGTTCCGAACTGGGAATCGAACCCTGATCTTCGGTGCTTTGAGGCCGCAGCGCTGCAATCGACTGGGCCCCAGGCTGATGGAATGGAATGTGGAAATCTATATAAATAAATATCTATACAGACAAGTTTCTTTCTTCCAGCCCCGATCCGCCCAACAAAATGGTAGCACGACAGCGCACCTATAAACAATTCCTCATAGCTATGCTGTGGGGCGTGAATGATAAGAAATAACTTTTCGTGTCATCCAGACTTCCTCGGCACATACGGCCGGGCCTGACACGAGATGATCCGGCTTTAGGACGGCAAATATTGACCATCCTTCAACACCTTTTATCCCATTACAGCCACCAACTCAAACAGCCAACCAGGATGCTAAGACACGAGGATACATAACATACTACCATACGGGATACTCCCCCAGACACTCAGTCTTCAGGAGAGTGAAGACATCACTCACCATTGTTCATCATGGGCCAAAATCTATTTTTATTTCCCCTACAAGCCTGGAGAAAATATCGTGTTTCCTTTTGTGACCACACCGTGTGGTTATGGAGAATGGCTTGAGTGTATTAAGTGTTTGTGAATGTGAACGTGCGTTTGTTGTGTGTGCGTGTGTGTATGTGTGCATACGTGTGTGTGTGTGTGTGTGTGTGTGTGTACGCGTGTGTGAGTGTGAGTGTGTTTCAAGCCCCCTCTTCAAGCAGCTGTCTCTGACTGGGGGAAATACACACACTAGGTCAGCACGCACACAAAAACTTACCGGCGCACAAACACTCGCAGACTTAGCGATCACAATCCTCTCTTCACATCCCTCACATGCCCCAAGACAGGTACTCATCATTATATTTTTAACACAATCATTCGACAGTGCACGTGCATGCAGAACGACCCTCACGTTTAGTCAGATCCTGTGAAGTGATACACACTGGTGTCATAGACTATCATTTGTTGTCTTTTGACGACAGATGCTAATACACTTTCCACTAAAGCGGACAGCTGATCCCCTCCTCCGAAACACACACCACTAAAAAACAAAACACAAACATATACACACATTGCACTAAAAGGCAACGCAATGTGACGCTTGTCTGATACACGGGCTGATAACTCATAACTCATAAACAAGCCATAACCATAGCATGCAAAGAATAAAGCCATATATACAACAGGAATAAATCAAAGAATCAAACAATATAACCATATCTCTGAACTTTACCCCAGGGACAACAATGAAATTACCCTAAATCAGGTGACAGGCCAGAGAAGCTTGTTTATAATTCCATGTTTTTTTCCAAAGAGACTTACAGTAAATGTGTGTCTTATAGGAGAAGACAGGGGGTTAGACAGCGGATACAGATAGAGTCTAACCCCTGCAGTGCACCCTTTAAACCCTAAAGAGTAATCAGGTTTGATGACCTCCAAACAGATGTATGATGTCCGAAAGACCAGGCCTACCAGCCTACCCAGTGACTGTACCAAGGTATGTTGATTGATCCCCCCCATCGTTCATCTGGGTGTACTCTCACGCGTACGGGGTCAGGGTTTAACATTTAAATGTTTGGCCCCTGGTCCAGTCGGGCCAATGGGTCTGAGTCTGGAACATACTGGCCTTAAGGCAATCATTTCAGGCCCCCAGTGAAAGTTACAATCATCAGCATTAGGGGCCAGCTTTACTTTTCTCGCATACACCTGTCCCGATCGGAGCGGTGAGTGAAACACTGTCCCGGCATGACTTTCTTCATGGGCACCCCTTAACCCTGTCCTGTAACAGCAGCCGGTGATAACATAGTGGCTCTTTAAACCAGGTAAAACAGAAGCACCACTACGCCCTCCCCCTCCAGCGGGCCTTACCCTCGGCCCGGTGCAGCTCGAGGGCCAGCTGCTCGCGGGCGCGCGCCTCCTCCGCCAGCCGCTCCTGGAGCTCCTCCTGCCGCTGAAGGAGTTCCCCCACCTCCTGGTTGTGGCGGAAGGACTCGCGCATCAGCTCCGTCTGGGTGACCCGGGCGTGCTCCAGCTAGCAGGGGGGGAGAGCAGAGGGGGAGACCACGGGTGAGAGGGGGGAGACCACGGGTGAGAGGGGGGAGAGACGTCGAGTGAGAGGGGGCGAGAGATGACGTTTGAGTGGTGGGAGAGACGAGGGAGAGGGGGGAGACGACGAGTGAGAGACAACGAGGGAGAAGGGGGGAGACCACGGGTGAGAGGGGGGAGACACCCAGTGAGAGGGGGGAGAGAAAACGAGGGAGAGGGGAGAGACGACGAGGGAGAGACAACGAGGGAGAGGGGGGAGACGACGATGGAGAGGGGGGAGAGACAACGGGGGAGAGGGGGGAGACGACGATTGAGAGGGGGGAGAGACAACGAGGGAGAGGGGGGAGGCGACGAGGGAGAGGGGGGAGACGACGGGTGAGAGGGGGGAGAGACACCCAGTGAGAGGGGGGAGAGACAACGAGGGAGAGGGAGGAGACGACGGGTGAGAGGGGGGAGACACCCAGTGAGAGGGGGGAGAGACAACGAGGGAGAGGGGGGAGAGGGCAAAGAGAGACGGTGGCTGATGTGTTCTGGTGAAGAATCTGCTAATCAGCACCCAAATACAATTTTGGGGTATTTTCTTGCACTTGCAAGAAAAATGTAATGTGTTGAAAGTTGATGTCTGACCCTTAGAAGACCTGGGTGGGACCCTAAGTAGGTATTGACAGGGTTAGAGCAACTATGTATTAGTGTAGTTATTGACAAGATTAAAGCAGCTTTGTGTTAGAGTACGTAATGACATGGTTAGCATTGCTACATCTTAGTGTAGTTATTGACAGGATTAAAGCAGCTTTAAATGAGGGTGGGAAATGACATGGTTAGCATAGCTATGTCATAGTGTAGGTATTGACAAGGTTAGACTACAACAAGGTATATTACCAACTGTTTTGAAGCATATGTTTATCCCAATTTTATTATCTATCGATATTGAGCAGCACCGGTTTACATTTTTTGTTTTCTCTCCGTCAACTTCGGCTCAGCGCATTGATTAAAGATGAGTGAAATAATTTTCTTGACAATATACAGTGCATTTATTTATTTTATCATTACTATTATGAGTCACTTTAAACTGGCAATGTAGTTGATGGCAGTTTAATGTCGGTTTCAATGTGAAACGCAAAGACACTCCTTGAGATGCTGAGATTAAAGTGATGTCACGTTTTTTGGCTCAAGAAAGCCGGCTGGTTCTGACAAGAGGTAAACACAGTCAGTGAACGTCTCTACTGTAAACATCCATACGGTTAACTCTGGCAGAATCTCCAAAACACATATCCCTATCTCACTGAGCAAAGGTCACGTCATAACCGTGTGCACTGGCAACCAGGAAACTGTGACCTTTTCTCAGATACAAACTCTCCCCCACATACACACACACACACACACACACACACACACACACACGAGACAACCGATACACATGCGTGACTTCATGAAACCACCCCAGGGCGAAAAGTAGAACTAATGAAACTAACGACAACTTGAAGTATGCGCGGAAAAAAGTATGTTTGTACAGAACACACCGGCAGAATATCAACAGAAGTGCAAGGTCTGACAGGGCAGTCAGGAGACTGCTTGACAGAGGTTTGACACAGGGGCTTCTCTGCCCAACCTGCATGAAGCGCAGAACCTTCAACCATGAATCCAACACAACACCACTAACCCATCCAACCCACTGCATCCCTCCACAGATCCACAAAAACACCAAGACACCCCCGGTGTTCAAACACTTACAGTATAGGGGGGCGTGGGGAGGGAGATTTTGGACACCACCTTAAGCAGGTGTCCGTTCTCGCGGTGGTTGATGTGGGAGATCTGAGTCTGCACCACCACGGCGTTCTTCTCGTTCAGGACCGAGGTGAAGGGGAAGGGTCGCGGCAGGGGCACGCGCGACTCCACCTCGTACACGTCCTGGTCCACGCCGTCCAGCCACACCACGCTGTTGTGGGCGCTGGAGTTCCAGTAGGACTTGTACGAATCCATGGCGGCGGTGGGGGAACCACGCCGAGACTCACTGCCCGACAACGGTGTTGACAACGGCGTCGCTCACTCAAACATCGGCTGGCGACTGGCCAACTGACTTTTCTTGTCTTCTTAAAACAACAGTCGATCAAACCGTCTCGTTCCGTCGTACTCCATGGGAACAGTCTTCTCTGCCTCACCGATGCTTCCTCGGGGGCCAATCAGGTCAACCGATATCCACAAACTGAACATACACACGATACTCCGTGGGGGGGGGGGGGGGGGGGGGGGGGTAGGTGAGGTTGTTATGTGTGGCAGCAGTAGCTCAGAGCAACAGCAGTCTCCTTCCTACGTCTCTCGCTCAGCGCCCGGCTCCGGCTAGAGTCAACATTCAGCGCGGCTGAAGAGGTTGTGGCTTTTCTCTTTTTTTTTCTTTTTCTTTCCTCCTTCCTTTAGCGTCACCTCTGATCACATGTCAAGCCGGCGGGGGCGAGTCCGCCAGGTGTCAGGTGGAGGTGGAGACGTGGAATCCTCGCCCAAGGAGCGGGAGAACTCGTACGGCCGCCGAGGAGGTAGGACGTCCGCTCGCGTCCGGGAAGAGAGTCATAGTCCCGTGTTGGGAGTGCCCTAATCCCGGTGGGGCTGGAGGTTGGTCCTGGGGGGGGGAACGCCAACCGCGGACCACGTGGAGGTAAGTCCTTCAGACAAATGTTTTGTGTTTCCCCCGAGTGAATGGTTTTGAGTTTCTTTGCCTGGTAATCTCTCGCTCTCTCGGTGCTTCCTCTCACTCCGTCTCTCTCTGGTTACTGAGTGGAGCGCAACCGTAACCGCGGCGCACACCCCCCCTGACGACTAGCCTACCCCCCCCCCCCCCCCCTCACTCTCCCTCTCCTTTCTCTTTCCCTTTCTCGCTCTCTCTCACTGGAGGTTCGTCAACAATGCCGTGCCGCCGTGGCAACCGTGACCCGCCGGGAAGCCTAGCCCTTGGGGAACCCCCCCCCCCCCCCCACCACCACCACCACCTCCCCCTCACAGCGCTACCCCTCCCCTTGATTGTTTCTTTCCAAGTCAGTGCAGCCAGTGAAGGGTGAAATGTCTGATCCAGGTCGTGCTCTCCTTCAGTGTCTCTCTCTCTACCTTGTTCCCTCTCTCTCTCTCCCACACACACTCTCTGCCTTGCTCTCTTTATCCCTCTCTCTCTCTCTCACACACACACTCTCTGCCTTGCTCTCTTTATCCCTCTCACTCTCTCTCACACACACACTCTCTGCCTTGCTCTCTTTATCCCTCTCACTATCTCACACACACTCTCTGCCTTGCTTTCTCTATCCCTCTCTCACACACACACACAAACACACACACACACACACACACACTCGCTCGGCCATGCTCGCTCTAGTTCCCTCTCGCTGCTGCTCTCTCGCCCCCCTCTCTCGTGCTCTGCTGTCAGTTGCTCCACACAGCCAGCGCGCTCCGGCCTCATGCGACGGTACCTCATGTACTCGTTCCGGACGGTTCTCCTTGATTTCCAACACCAAAAAACACAACCAAACCCTTTGCTTGCTCCCTGTTCCCCCTTCACCGGGGTGTTGTCACTTTCATAGGTCGCTATCCAGAAGGACAGGCTTAAAAAAAGGATTAAATCCCAATGTCCCAGTTTTTCAGTGTGTGTTTTTTTTTCCGGCCGTCTGTCCGTGTACTTCCTATGTGTGCACAGATCAGGATAAGTGCCTTGCAGAACGGGGCGGGACGCAGGTGTGTCTTCAAGCCCCGGGGCCGAGTCAGCTCAGGTAGATTTGCAAACAGCGCAAGCTCATTCACACGCTCTCTCTCTCTCTGACAGACTGAGACAGAAACACACACCCACACGCACACGCACACACCCACACACACAATACAAAGAATCCCTGCACACACACCCTATATTCCTTCTCCTTCTTCTTTGACACAAACTTGTCAAACTGGATCCACTGTCTTTGTAGACACAGTAAGCCTTATTCCATTTTGATTAGGATAATTTACAAGTTTTGAAGTGTTGAGGATTATTTCCCCCACGTGGCTCGTCCTCTTCCTCCTCCCTCTGCCTCGTTCAAGTGTCGTTCTAATCTCAAAACGCACACAGGCCACAATCCAGACCGGGTCAACCCTCACTGACCCACTGTGGCGAGTAAGCAAAGCAATCACCACGTCGGGGAAAATCATTTACCAAACGCCATGGCGACCAACCAGCGACAGATGCACCACAACATTCCTGAGGAGCTCTCCGCCGGAACCAACCGCCACTCCGGGTGATCCACTGATTGATACCAAGTCGTAGTGGCGGCCATAACTCACGGGACAAACGCTTGTTCGATCGATCGCCGTAGTGGTAGTCGTAGCGGCAAGGATCGTTTGTTGCTAGCCGCTAGCTGATCAAGCTGATTGCTAAACGTAATAATTACGTGTCTGTGAGAAGTGGGCAAAGGTTGAGCTACGAGATGGGATACACAGCCGGGGCTTGTCAAACATGTTTTTATTGAAGGATGGATGCCCCGTGGGGTCTGTGTCAGTCACTGTGGTGGTTCAGAATGCACAAACCAGTCTAACACTGGCTCACTTATAGTGGGCTAACAATACACCCTCACGCAGAAACACACACGTACACACACACACACGTACACATGTACAAACAAACACAATTAATCCAAACCAGGGATTGGTTAAATTTGATCAACGCGAGAAAACGTTACGTTTGGAGTTTACCTCCCCCAATAACTTAAATCTGCACTATCGTGGATTGAGCTGGGCATAAATAGAGCAGAATAAAGCCTGGTAATCAAACTGGAACAAGACGAAAGTCCCTAGATGGATTGACCCGTGGATGGACACGTTTAATTCTTGAGAAACTTTGTAGTTCAGGTATTTTCTAATGCAGTAAGTAACCAGTTTAAAACGTACATTGTGCAGGTTTAAAGTACATCAAAAACCAGGACCAGTATGCGAATAAATTATATATGCACACATGTGCAAATGCTTGATCTCATTTACTGCATTAATTTAGATAGTAGATGAAATGCGGTGTGTACCATTTAATTTCATTTGTTGTTTTGGATACATTTTCCAAACAGAGTCGAGAGTCGAGAGTTGAGGAACCAACTCAAAAGTGTCTTAAATAATGCAACCGTTTTATAAGAAAAATAAAACCTACATTATTGAAACATACATTTCATCATGCTATGTGCCGACCGTGCACTCAGCGAGTCATAGCGCACCTTAGTGACGCTTGGCCAGAGACCGGGTGCTATTTTTAGATGGCCAAGATAAAGGGCATTTTGCCGTGAGTAATGTGTTGCGTACTAGCCAAGGGGGAAGACTCTAGCTAGTTAGCTTAGCACAATTAGTGCATCACAGTTAGCGTAGCACATGAAACAGCCTGGCGCACGCTGGCCTCAGGGAGAAGGCTGGGATCTGAGGCTCCGACACTCACACACTGTGTGTGTGTGTGTGTGTGTGTGTGTGTGTGTGTGTGTGTGTGTGTGTGTGTGTGTGTGTGTGTGTGTGTGTGTGTGTGTGTGTGTGTGTGTGTGTGTGTGTGTGTGTGTGTGTGTGTGTGTGTGTGTGGACAGGCTAAAGGGGGGCAGGGCTATTATTTGATGCAGAATTCCGATAGGTCGAGTGGCCGGACAAAGGGGCTCATGCAAATTGGGTCTGGTATCTATAGGCAACCGCCGGGAATGAGACGACCCTATTGTCACTAGATTCTAGACCGCACAACTTTGTTGACGGTGGAAATTCTGCAGCCTCATCCCTATTCTGTCGTTTTTTTTTTTGGACTCTTGGAAGACTAACATGGATACATGATGCACTGACTGTTTGCGTGGTGTTTGCGTGTGTGTTTGCGTGCTTGCGTGGTACAACATTTTGAATAAAGCCTAGTGTGTGTTGACGTAGTGACAACACACTAGGAACAAACCAACCCAGCTGTTTACAACTCACACATTCCGTTCATTCTTATAAAAACAGGACCACATGTATTGTGATCTGATTATAGACTTTGTCTGCCAACGTTAAAACTATGACAGTAACAGTACTTATGGTGCCAAGTTATGTCACAAATTTATATATAGGAAGATTACTAACTATGACAAACATATTTTTCATATTTCTATGCATATATATGTTCTATGTTATGAGTCTTACCCACCCATAGGTTTATAACAGGTTTGTTTTTATTTATGTAGAAACAGATTTGCTTTATGTCATTCTTACTTGATAGGTATATAATAATAGTGTTTTTTTGCAGCAAAGTGTAACATTCAAGTAACAGAGTTGTAAGCCACAGCGGTGATGAACATTGGAAAAATTGCCTTAAACCTGCAGTATGTAGAACTTCTTATTAGAAGCCCCTAGTGGCCTGTGTTGCAGCTACAGTTAAAAATAATTAGAAAGAGAAAAATTCCCTGGATGGATTGACTCGTGGAGGGGTGTGAAACTCTCTTATTAAAATATTTTTTTCAATGGAGTTAAAAGCTGCAGCCAAAAAGTGACATAGTGCAGGTTTAAAGTGCCATCACATTGTTATAATAAAAGAGAACAATAAAAAGGACGACAATACAATTGAGTGCAGTGATGAGGTTGGGCCAGGGAGTGCCCGGGCTCCGTGCCGGCTGATCTCTGCTTCCTACCTGGTCGCTGCTCTCTGCAATGGCCACCAGCATTCGCTCCAGGGCCTTCTGGAGCCGGCTACTGGCTCCCAGCAGGGACTCTTGGTCTTCCAGCAAGCTCAGGACCCCCGTGGACAGGAGGGCCGGGTCGTCCGAGGCCACAGTCCCCCCTGGGCCTCCGTCGGCCTCCGCCACACCGGACCAGGCGATGGATGACTCATCCGCACTCGACTCACTGCCCTGGAAGCTGTCTGCCGCGGAACCTGGGATTACACACACACACACAAAATAGACACACACGTTAGTTAGCATTCAATACAGTTTAACAATCCTGTACTTGGGATGCAGGGATAGATTATTCTCACCAAAGGGGAGTTCAATTGCTTTATAAAGAGGTTAAGTGTAAGTAAGTACATACACCATAGATGCACACATATGGACGTGTTTGCGGTATAGAAAAATATGTACCGTAATAACATTAGTTAGAATATGCACTGAGACATCAACTTCAAATATTATCTTGGGACAACATTGCGGTAAACTGTAAAAAAAACTAAAAATCCTCCTAAGGCACTTTCTATACATAAGAAGCATGCATGCTACCACCAACAGGCCAATGATTGTTAGTGCTGCGGCAAAACCCTCAGGTTAATAGTAACAGACAAATCAACACTCTAACGGTGCAAAATTATATTTTTACACTATTAGATAGCTTCACATTGAATACAATCATAAGCAACAAAACTAAAATAAAAAGGTAACAAATGTTAGGTCATATGGGCTTCATTAATCCCAGAATATACATTTGGGCCAACCATTGAAGTAGTGGATAAGTTTTAAATGTGTCTGGTCTTCAATGTTGACCTGGATATAAAGGACACTGTGTACTTCATCATGTGACCAAGCCTGGGGTGTGTATTGAAGGAGTGGTTCAAACACAATGCTGTTCTGAACCGGATGGACCCGCTGTTAAACAGGAACTCAAGATGAAGGTAGGCGACTTAAAAAGGTGCAATGCACAAAATAAACGTTCACTACAGATTTCACGATATCAAGTGTAATCACTTTTTATAAGATTGGATAAATGCAGAAGTTGTATTATTTTGAATTTTATAGTGCAGTGTCTCTGGCATTTGTTGAGCAATAACAGGCCTGATCATTATGAAATAAAGGAATATCATAAACACCCTTTTGGTCACCTAATTTAAACAAAGTTTATAAGAACATCAAGGTTTCTTTTAGCGTGGCTGGCCCCAGTGGGAATTGAAGCTCTAACCTCGGCAGTGTTAACACCAGGCTCTACCAGATGAGCTAAAACAAGCAAATGACCCATAGACTGGATAGAGAGTACAACACGTAGTATTTTCCTCTCTATCTGGGATCCGTTTACTTTGCATTTTGTGTGTTTTAATTCACCCATTATTTTACCCATCTATCAAACCCTCCAGGGCAAAACAACATATTTGTATTGTTCTTTTATTAATTGATCAATACACCATAATCATTATTAGGTGGTACAATGCCACCGTCATCAGTGTCAATTCAGTGTGACTAATGGGATAAGCAACCCTACGATGGCGGCTCCGAATCAACTGTAATCAAAATGGTGGAACTCTTTACAAGGTAGAAATCATTAACATGTCATTTTGATGGGCCTAACAGCCTTTCTTGTAAACCAGTTAGACAAGGTCTGCAGGACGAGTGACAGCAATTTTCTCTTGTAAAATACCAACCCATTAAATCTCTACCACCTGCCGCCAAATGATTGGAATGTTCCTCCTGTGTTAAAAGGCGTGACCATCAGACACTTCATGTTTAATGATTTGAACTTTTAATCAAAGTAGCAGCTTTACAAATCCACATTTGCCATATAAAATTGTATCAAAGCCCCTAAGCCCCATAAGAACCCCCCCCCTCCCCCCCAGTATATAATACGAGCAGCATGTCAATTCAATTAATAATAATTCAAAAGAAAATAACCAGCAAGCACTCAATCAATCATTCATTCATAGACGGAAATATTTCATTGTTCAGTTTGAATTTTAGCAAATACAATACTAGTTTGACCTTTAGTTTTAATTTTTTTAGTTGCCATCGCGTTGACCTCAAGTAATAAAGCAGCTGCACTGATATCGTTTAGCCCAGTTTTAACCGGTTAGACGTCACCGGCGCTTCAAGTATTTCATGCTTCCCCTGAAACAAAAACTTTATGAAAACACCCCCCCCCTCTGAAAAAGCGACAAGCAAGCAAATGACAGACAAGTGAGCTAGCAAGAGCTATCAATTAGCAAGCTCTAATTTGTTCTTCCACGAGGGAAACCTCAAAAAGGGCAGGATGCTTGAATGTTCTAAATGACTTCGGCTTCGACCTCGACCACTGCTACCAAACCCTCGATCGCCCCCTCCGATTGCCCCGTAGTGTACGGCGGCGATCAGAACGTGAGCCTCTCCCACTCGTAGGAGCAGGAGAAGCTCCTCTGCCAAGAAACCCTCGATCGCCTCCCTCCGATCGCTCCGTATCGGTCAGGGTTAGGGTTAGGGTTCGATCAGAGCGTGAGCCACTCCCACTCGTAGGAGTAGGACTGCTCCTCTACCAAGAAACCCTGGACAGACTTGCCTGCGGAACAGAGGCTGAAGGGCTTTGTGTGGAGCCTCCCCAGGGAGGCCTCCGACCGGAGGCCAGCGTCGCTGGGCGGCGGCGGCGAGTCGGCGGCCGAGGCCAGGCGCAGGCTCTCCACGTGGAGGCCCATGGTCTCCTCGGCGGCCGCCGTGGTCTTCAGGACGTCCTGCAGCACCTGGTGCAGCCGGTAGTTGTGCTCCCGCAGCAGGTTCCTACGGGACGATGGCGGAGGGGTGGAGGGGGAAACAAACGTTACTTCTGCATTTTTTGGTTGCCTGCAAGGCAAGGCAAATTTATTTATAAGGCACATTTCATACAAGGCAACCCAATGTGCTTCACAAAAGACAGATAATCAAAGCAGCAGAAAGCACAAATTGGAAAAAGAATGGAAATGCATCAATAAAGTGCATTTTTAGTGGTGGTTTTTGGGGCTGTAGGTAAGATTTGAAAGTTGTAAAGAGAGAATTATGAGGGCAAGGTTTAAAAAACGAAACAACAAAAATAATTGAATGTGTCTAATCAAATGTGCCATTCATGCACTTTTTATCGACAGGATCGTCAGAAATAAGCAGAGAGTTTATTTCTAATATCTTAATTGGCTCATGCAGTGGCAGGCAGAGTAGAAAGTAGGAACATGTTCACAGTGCATCAAACTCACTCGTAGCATAATGCATGGCGATGACATTCTTAACGAATTACACTCATTGAATATCTCTCGCATTTTACTTTCAGCACCATTAGTTAGCATGTTTTAATATATATATATATATAAACTTATATATTTTCTTATCCCTCATGCGTGTGTAGCTGTAGTTCCATCACCAAGTTTTATTGAAACAATGTCTAGACTGAAGTATGGTATAAAAATTATCTCACATACAATATAAACTACACTCTACAGACTGAGCCGTCTGCAATATTAATGTTCATGATTTTACCGTGTGTTTCATTGTTAAAAGGCCTAATATAAAAGCGTATAACCATGATAACAATCCCCTCTACCTTTCCGAGGTGACCTCTTCCAGACCGCTGGACTCAAGTGTGGCGATGTCCCCTCCTCCAGGCTTCCCCATCTCTTCCCCATCCTCCTCCTCCTCCTCTTTCTCCTTCTTCTTCTTGACGGTCTGGAGGGGCAGCAGGGACAAGACAGACAGTAACCCCGTCATCATCAGTCTATAAACGCAGCCTCACCTTCCCCAGACAACACACAGCACTATACTACAGTCCAGCCTCAGAGTTCGCTAGCCACCATTATTAAAAGTAGATTCAAAACCAGGCCAAGTGCAAGTGACTACAAACGCGGAACTTATGCGAGAGTGACCGCAAACACCCTGATTACTCCCTCCCTCTCTGGCTCGCTCTTGGAGCCACGGCTGGGAGACAACAGTAGTATCTTTGTGCTGCTATGGCAACAGGTGTGCTCCACTCTAAACAGTGAGTGGCGATGGTGGTGGTGGTAGCAGAGCAGGAGGCGGCTCCCCCTGTTGGTGGGGAAGATGAACTGTGACGACGTGAGACCACCAGAGAGCAAAGGAGGGGATTGCACTTCGGCGCCGAGGGACTCAAAGTCATGGGTGTAGCCCACGGAGGCCGCCGCCGTACCTGATGCGCACCTCTCAAAAAGGGTCTCACACGTCAGGACCCGCCTCTAAAAAAAGTTAATTGATGATAATCTAGTCGAAGAGGTTGACATATACTGTATTGTTCATTTTCTGGTACAAACTCCTGTAGTATCAGAGACATCATTTTTGTGTTATAGACAGTAAATCACCAGATGTCAATGAATCGTGACTTTTTTGACATTGTGGCTCAGACTCACTGACACAGAGCCTTTCGGCATAACTATTTGTTGCAGAAGCGAAACGCAACCTTAACTATCCGTGCTGTGAGTCACCGTGTTGCGTTAGCCTTCAGGCACCAACCGCCACTGTTAGATATCAAAGAATCCCTTCAGTATGAACGGCAGAATAGCTCAACACATGTTGCGCTACAGGGAGTGCTTTCACCTTTACACAACCTCCGTGAAGAACATTAAGTTCTAACATAAGGTCATCCAAGTAATATTCTGCACGATTTGATATGAACATTAATAATAAATCTGACTGCATATAATATAGATATTTATATATCATATAGTCTTTTCATTAATTTTATGAAAAGACATCCCAGTACAAAGTTGCACGTCTTCAGGCACTTGAGAGTGGGTGGCTTAAGGAACGGCGGTAGGGAGAGATGTAGCTCGACGACTGAGCCCATCGTGAAAGTGTGATGAAGCCAGCCGTCGCCGCACAACGCTGATCGATGATGGCAGCCGTCGCCTCGCGCGCGAAATTCCCAACGATGCGACAAACGACGCGCGCAAAGCCTTTCTGACGCAGGGCTACGAGTGGCTGAGGCAGGATCACTGCCGTGGTCGCAGAGGCTGGCGTGACGCTAGGAGCGTTGAGTAAGGCCTCAGCTGGGAGAGGGAAGAAAGTTATTGAACTCACTGCCAGACCACTATCCCTACATTTGAGACCTTCAAAAGAGTCACAAAATTGTGGATAATTCAGCAACATCATGCTTGCATGCTTTGTTTTTTTACAATGTGCTTCTTTGTCTTCTTTTATTATTTTCCATTTTATTTCATTTCCATTTTCTTACTTTTTAATAGTGTTCATCTGTATTATTATTTTTAAACAAAAGCCCCACTAGGTTAAAGTAACATATATTAGTCTTGGCTAGAAATACTAGGATAAAAACATCGGATGACTCACGCTTGTCCATGTTTCTATATCCGTCCCTATTGAGATGAACCTTAAATAAATAGGGTTTATTTCCTTCTCCCTCCGGAATAAGGAAATAGCTGTGTCAGAGCATGTAAACTAGTTCAGAGATAGGACACGCTTAACCCTTTTGGACTAATCAAAAGTACTACCTAACTAGCACCCTAAACTACTCTCTAACCATCACTCTAAACTACCCTCTCTATAACTAACCCTCCAAACTGTACCTCCAACTACCACTCTTGAAGCTGAGAGAATGCTTAACCCAACAGGGACTTGAGCTCCATCTAATAAGTGTTAAATTGGTCCCATAGCAACTGAATGAACTGCATCTCAAAAGCCCATTAAGTCACCCCAGGAATCTGTGATTATAGGTTTTTAACACCCACCAGGAACAATTAGATCTCAAATATTACTCACTAGAACGCTGTGGGAATTATCATAACCTAAAATCTACTCTTCAACGTCGATCAAGCTGGCTCTGAGAAGGCTGTGGGCGCAACAATAGGGCAGACGACATTTATCTAGACGCATGTGATAACCAGGCAAGCTTACATAAACACCCCGTCCGTTTCGCGGCAGGCCAAAACCTGCCGCGAAACAAGGCCAAGATGCAGAGGGAGATTAGATCGATCCTTTGAAACAAACAAGCTCATGAGCCAAAAGGTTCTGGGTTTGATCCCCAGTGTCCTCAGTCTACCCTTGAGCAAGACCCTAACCCTTACCTGCTCAATAACTAAACAATAATGTGTTTGTGTTCTCTATGAGTCGCTACGGATGAAAGCATCTGCTGAACGACTAGATAGTGAACAGTGAGGCCCTCGTTGAGGTGTGCTTGTACAACAACGTTCCACTGACCTTCTGGACTGCCCACGCAGCGTTCCTCAGCAGTTCCTTCAGCCGAACCACCTCCGAGGTCAGCTCCCTGACCTCCGTCTCCAGCTTCCCGCAGCCCTCCACCTCCTTCAGGGAGGAGGTCCCCCTCTCCTCCATCACCTCCTTCTTCTTCTTCTTCTTCTTCTTCTCAATCTTGGGGCGGGTCTGAATGGAGGAGGTGTCCAGGACCCTCGGACCGCTCCTTTGGGTGTCCCTCTCCTCCTCCACCTCCTCCTCCTCCTCCTCCTCCACCTCCTCCTCCTCCTCCTCTTCCAACTCCTCCTCGGGTTGAGTCTGCATAGAGGAGGAGATCTGGAGGCCCCGCTTGCTGATGCGTGCCAGCTCCGACTGCTGGGCGAACTCCACCGACATCTGAACTATGACCTTTGGGGATCGCATGGAACATACATGCCGATTCAGTGACGGCTCTTGTAGTTTGCTTGGGGAATGAACCATTTATGTCAGAGTAACAAGTAGGGCTGGGCGGTTAAGCGAATTTCAATCTCGATTTTAGCGTCAAACAATCAGAACTAATATAATCGATTTTTTTTTAATGTTTTATAGAAAGAACGGATGGATACTAATCTGTACATTATTTTTGATTCGAACATTTACTTTTTGACGGCGGAATTTCAAAGTTCTCAGTTACAAAGTGTTCTTGGGAGAGACATGCTGAATAAATACTTCATGTTTTCAAACTCAAAAAATAATTGTTTGAATAATCGGGATTTCAATATTGACCAAAATAATTATGATTATGATATTTTTTTTTTTATATAATCGAGTAGCCCTAGTAACAAGGTTGTATTTGTCTAACATGACAAGATGTTCTGAGATGTTCCTTTATGGTGGATGCCGGGAGCGGCGGTCGTTAACATTGCAACCGGAGAACAATATGCTTCTTTTTGAGGGAATTCACCGCTAGCACCGCAGTCCAACATGAAACCTTTCACTTTGCTGAAGGCTTTGGTCCAGCCTTCTAGAATTTGAAGGGATAATCATTTATTTGCAACTGATTTTGAAGTGAGAATACAAAAAAATAGATATGTTCTCATTTTTGCAAAAAAGACTCCTTTGATAGTACATCCACTGTATAATATCTTACATTCAGAAGGAAAATCAATGACACAATATTTGTTGAGCTTGAAATTCCTGGACACACTTTTATAACTCCTATTCTGTATGGTGCGTTCAAATCCATTTCTGTGTGGTTCAATTCGAGTCAAACCATCGCTTAACAATTTATTTTGAAGCCTAAAAAACATTCCTCAGTTCCCCTTTGAACCCCTTCTTCTTTAAACATCTAACCCTCGCTCTACAAGCCCCTCAGGGGGTCCCGAAGCCGATGCAGGAGCACCTACCTTGGCCACCTCCTCCTCCACACTCTCCCA
The DNA here is from genome assembly GCF_031168955.1 of Gadus macrocephalus. Taxonomy (NCBI): domain Eukaryota; kingdom Metazoa; phylum Chordata; class Actinopteri; order Gadiformes; family Gadidae; genus Gadus; species Gadus macrocephalus. Next base: position 7,140,999 of record NC_082403.1, read on the forward strand.
GTATCTCTTCTCCTCCTGCAAGGTTCGACCCCCTGCTGCGGCTTCTCCTGCTCCTTCCCCTGGTGCGCTACCAGGCCTCCCTCCTCCTCCTCCTCCTCCTCCGCCTCCTCCTCTCTCCCTCTGTCCCCTGCCCAACTCCTCGGCTCGCTCCTCCCGGAGTCTCCTCAGCTCGGAGTGGTGCTCCCCCTTCAGCGAGGCCACCTCCTGGAGGTACTTGTGGTAGAGAGCCCTCCTCAGCGCCTGCAGCTGAGCGGTCAGGCCCGATGACCTCACGGACTCTGACTCCGTCCCTGACTCAGGCTCCGCCCCCAACTCGGTGCCGGGCTGGTGTTCAGAGAGGAGGAACTGGAACACAGCAGAGGAGAGGGGAGAGAGAGCCAGAGGAAGGGAGTGAGTGAGACGGAGAGCCAGCAAGAAAGAGGCAAAGAGAGAGACAAGAACGGGAGCGAGAGAGGAATATCGAAAAAACTAAACGAGCAGCACAAAGAGAACAATATCGCCTTATGCATCAGCTTTTCACCCTAAACACGGGTCTTATTCGACCGCACTAACTCTGACAGGCCACAGTAAGAATAAACACAACGGGCCAGTGTGTCTCTCTGGTCTCTCCCATCCCCACAGGGAGTGTGAAGGGATAAAAAGAGTCTGCTCACGAACCACGCGAGCAAAACATTCCCGTCAGCTCACAGAGACACTAGCAGCCTTCTCCAGATCCCCATCCACTTGTGTTGGCTTGTTGACATGTTATCTCAAGTGTACTATTCCCTTACTGACTCTGCCTTCAAGCAAGCCCAACAATCGGACTTTATAAATAATTCATGAATAAATGTATGAACCTATTATGGGTCTTCTGCGCTGGATAGAGTTTTATTTGAACAAGCTTGGTTGTGCAGCACTTTCATTTTCTGTTGTTGCTCCAATTTGTATTTCCTCACAAGATTCGTCCTTCACATATATCCATCCATGATTCAGACACACACACGCACACGCACACACACACACACACACACACAAAGAGCAGCACACCACCCCAGTTGCATAACCGCTCACAGCTGTAAGCACACACACAGAGGAAGAAGGGGTGCTGAGGGGGCTGCATCGCCCCCTATTGGCGGGGGATGTTACTGCAAGCTAAAAAGTTAACTAAACAAATCCATAAAAGTCTAGAGTTTTTTGAGAGAATCTGTTGATAAGACCAGGTTGTCTGTTAAATGGTTGGAATCCACCCTTTGTTTTGTTTTTTACAGAGCACGGAGCGAGGGGCAAAATCAAAGCGTAATGATGGGTTTGTCTAACCGTATGTCTCCAAAGAAAATATCTGATATCTTTAATAATGGCCCCAAAGCCAAACAACCAGTCGAAGCCTTGTTGGGGTTAGTAAAAAGTGAAAACTTCCTTAGTGTCATGCTTCTCATATGTCAGTGTGTCTGTGTTATATTGCTACCAGTATAGTGTGGTCGTGGCTCAGTCAACAATGAATCCTCTTCTGATAGGAATAAACATGCACTGTGTATGGACAGTCCATTTCTGAATATGACACTACGCTGCTTTGACACGCACGCACGCACGCACACGTTAAGGGTGGGAGTGAGGCGGGGAACTGGGGCAGGTTTCGGCCCCAAGGCAATGAGAGATGGTCATTCTTCCTCCATTAAGCGTCTCATCTCTCCCCGTCCCCATGAACACACACACACACACACACACACACACACACACACACACACACACACACACACACACACACACACACACACACACACACACACACACACACACACCCTGTTCTGCTCTCAGGGACAGCTAGCCAGCTAGCTTACATTCTAACATAACAAATGCAGAGATGGACAGAAGTGTCAAACCTGTATGATTTCGTCGTGTTGCTCCGGTATCTCAGAGCTGCTCACTGATTGGACACTGGACAGAAAGACAAAGATAAATATTCATACATATGATCGTAAAAAAACATCAGAAAGACGTATAGTTGTACCAGTATATCCATACATGTTTTTCATGACAGATTCGGCAGCCGTGTGTGTTATATTTTGTTCAGAAATGCATGCATAGAATGCACTAGGAAATGTTGTAAAACATACATGTCTGTATGATATGATTGTTATATGATACTACCATCATATCATGGTATGACCCTGCAATACGTTATCTGAATACTGAACGTAGAAGTGCTTGGAAAAAATCGATTCATAATACAAGCGACAGTAACAAGTGTTCCATTGTTCGTGTTTTCCCTTGCACATATAACCTAACGATTGTTATTACAAAGCTATGATGAACACTTGATTCTGATTGGTCAATTACAGCATGCGACGGTCTTTTACTTCTGAATAGCAGACCACTGGTTTGAAAAATGGACTGTTGCTATGGTCACAGTTCATGCAACAGTAGAATCAAACAGACCTTTATTTTAAGCTGCGTCACTCTGTCTGGGATCATGTCGCAATAAAGTAATGTAATGTAATGCTGAACATTATCCTTTACATTGGGCATAGAGATACAAAGCAAATTAGAAACAGCAGAGGGCAGTGCATTCAAAGCTTCCTCTTAAATAGGCTACATGAACAGGTAGACTATATATAAATAACAAAAATAACATGGACATATCTATATATCTGGAGTATGAAAAAAAAAAAAAAAAAAAAAAAAAAAAAAGTAAGTTGTGACATTTCGATTCTCTGAAACAAATATTTGAACAATTGGCTGAAAAAAAAAATGTTAACCGTATGGATTCCAAATAAATCGTATTAAATGGTATACTAAATAATTTGTGCCGTCGGGAGATTCATTAATGTTCTATTTCAATCAACTCTTAAAAAATTTGCCAACTCTTATATGCAGGAGATCTTGAAACATAACCCACCAATCTATATAGGTTATTGGGACAGCAACAGGAGGTAAGTAGGACTTTCAAATAACCCTGTGCATATTTAATAGGTAAAGCCTTTTTGAGTGGAACTGAAGTGTCCGTCAAGCTTCCATGCTATACAGAAGTATTTGTGAAACATTTGCGCTCTAAATACTGTGTGCAGTACAGTACGAAAAAAATATTTTCTTCGAGAAGACGTATATTTTCTCCTGGTTAAATAAAGGTTAAATAAACAAAATAAAATTAAAAATATTGTTAATGCACTACTAATAGTATTTATAATGTATACTTTAGCAAACCTTCATTATTCTGCCTCTTTCTGATTTGATGTGGATCTTCTATATTAATTCACGATTAACGATACAGTTCAGCAATATAATTTTGATTAAAGTTGATTTATGACGACCAAAAAAAATAAAAAGTATCCTTTTTACTACCCACTAGCACTAAATGAGTTGGGAGCTGAGGTTGATAACCTCATGCATATATTGGGGAAATAAAACGAGGGAGGGGAATGTTTTACTGCAATAAAATCAAACACCTTCCCGTGCTTTCCAAACAAACACACAACCTTCACTCGCAGCGAGGCGGTGTCTAGGATTACTCAGGCTGGAGGGGGCTATCGGGTTCACTGTGGAGTATCACGCTCTGCTCTTGTCCTCTCTGCCTGTCTCTTATGGAGGTGCCGAGGAACAAACGGAAGACAAGCGAGCGCAATAAACTGCAATATTGTTATCACATTCCTGCTCCAACCGCAGCCTCTTCTACTGCTAGGAGAGCTGGTTTTCAGGTTTCTGGGTCTTTTGTGGAAGTTCTCCGCAAAGCAATATTACAAAATTAATGAATAAATGAAGAAGTGTGATCTCGGTGTGCTAAGCACATTAGCACAAGAATTGAATGGCTTCATCGCAATATGGCCAAAACTCATTAACATTAAAACCCTTAATATCTTTTAAATCAAATAAAACTTTCAAACGTTACCTCTCCGGATGCATAACATGGAGATGAATGAGCCACTGAGATCCTAACCGAACACCGGGTAACAAAAATCTTATAGGCTTTATATTACGAGATTTAAATCATATTTCTTCCTGTTGACTTGGGCGGAGGGTCTTCCTGCCTCTCACTACCGCGAACCACCTACAGGCCGTAAGAAGAACTACACCTTAGTCTCCTCCGCCTGGGCCTCACTAACGGGCCTGGGCCTCACTAACGGGCCTGGGCCTCACTAACGGGCCTGGGCCTCACTAACGGGCCTGGGCCTCACGAACAGACCTCACTAACGGGCCTGGGCCTCACTAACGGGCCTGGGCCTCACTAACGGGCCTGGGCCTCACTAACGGGCCTGGGCCTCACTAACAGGCCTGGCCCTCACTAACAGGCCTGGGCCTCACTAACGGGCCTGGGCCTCACTAACGGGCCTGGGCCTCACTAACGGGCCTGGGCCCCACTAACAGGCCTGGGCCCCACTAACAGGCCTGGGCCCCACTAACAGGCCTGGGCCCCACTAACAGGCCTGGGCCTCACTTACAGGCCCCACTAACAGGCCTGGGCCCCACTGACAGGCCTCATTAACAGGCCTGGTCCTTGGCCTCACTGACGGTCACCATCCACCGCTGCATTGACTCACCTGAGGCGGGTGGTGGTGCTGTGGGTGGAGGTGAGCTGGTGCAGGCGCTGCTCCAGCACCACCAGCTGCATGGCGTGGCGCTCCTCCGCGTCGGAGGCCAGCTGGGTGTAGTGGGAGTGCAGGCGCTGCAGCTCCTCGCGGTGACTCTCCTCCAGCAGGAGGCGCTGCCGCCGGGCCTCCTCCCTCTCGCGCCCCACCTCCCCCACCTCCCGCTCCACCTCCCGCTCCCCCTCCTCCACCTCCCGGTGGGACATCAGGGCCGGTCGCTGGGCGGCCAGGTCTGGAGGGCACAGATATTTATAAGATATTACTATTAAAAAGACAAATTGTTAGATAATTAAACAAAATAACCTTTTCTGGCGTGAGGGATATTATGGATATATATGGATTCTGTGTCTCGCTTCACATGAACCTAAGCTGATTACAAAAATAAATGATTCAAATGACTTTACCACATGCTTAAATGTCTGTGTATTCCAACTAATTTCCGAGGCCTCAACTGATTTTGAAAGTCCTCATGTTACTGACTTTCAGTTGGTTTTTTTCCATAAGTATTTTTTGTTTCATCCTCTTTTTTTTTATCCTGAAGAACGTGGGCAGAAGGGCTTGACTTTAGCAATTTGTGCCCATCAGAAAAAATAATAATAATTAACAAAACTTCACAAAACAAATCTGCTAAATGACCCTGATAGACGAGCCGAGTGCGCGTGGACCCTCACCCTGTCCGGCCCGGTCCCTGGGGCCGCCCGGCCCGGTCTCCAGGGAGCTGGTGTGGGCGGACGTCTGTTCTGCCAGCAGTTCTAGCTGGGCGGCGTGGATCTGAGACAGGCTGACCCTCTGGGCCTCCAGCTGCAGCCTGCACTCTGCCTACACAGCGCAGAGAGCCATAATCATTCGTTATGTATCAGGGCTGCAGTGATGAGTCAATGGATCAAGTCCACAATTATCCAAACATTCGCTTCTTGAAGGCCCAGCGTGTTGAATTTAGCAGCGATTGGCTTGTACCGGCCTGAATAGTGCGAGGTACCAGGTGACATTTCTTTTTTTACGAAAAGCGACATCAATCTTAACGCACCAAGGTCGGTTTATGAAAGCCCTAGCCTGCAAAGAATCAGTTTAACAATTTAACCAATCCCACTTGGGTATCTTTGTAATAGTCGCCATGGTCACTGTCCATGTTATAGGACATGTTGGAGGAAACAGCTTCTTGTAATAATGATAAATATTGTTCAATTAATCCACTATTTGTTACTTATGGTCAGTTGCAGCCCTTTTATATATAATAACACATCCTGTTTCGATTTCACAAAACCCAATGCCCAACCAGTGGCAAAGGCAATAACAGTAAGTAAACAACAAGCAAGAAATGTAATCATCATAGCAGCCAGGTACCCATTTACAGAGCCAAGTAACAAAGCTAATTTAAAGGAGATCCGGCGTGGTGCTCCACTGCAATATATTAGAACCACCGCAATCAACACAACATAATCACCGGTCTGCCCCATCATCGTGTTGTACTAAAAGGAAATTGATTTGTTAATAAAACATTTCTTTCGAGATGGAGCGAGAGAATTCCTAAAAACAACGACGCAAGGATCGAGAGAAGATGAGGGGAGGAGGAAAGATGTAGTGAAAGGTAAAATAAAATAAAAGAGAGCGGGGGAATATGAGATTAGGAGAGAGGAGAAGTGAGGAGATTAGGAAAGGCGACATGGGTAGAAGAGACGGTATAAGACGAGTGGATGGGCGAGGAGAGGAAAGGTGAAGAGGACATTGAGAGGATGGAAGAGGAGAGGAGATAGGGGTTGGAAGAGATGACAATGGATGAGAGGCCATAAGGAAAGGAGACCAGGGGAGAAAAGATGATATGACAACAAATGAGAAGATCAAAGAGGGGACAAGGGGACAAGAGAGGACGTCAGATGAGGAGACAAGGAAAAGAGACAAGAGGAGAAAAGATGAAATGACATAGGTTGAGAGGATCGGAGGGGAGACAAGGGGACAAGAGAGGATGTCAGATGAGAGGAGACAAGGGGAGAAGAGATGAGCCACGATGAGGACCTCAGGAAAGGGGACGAGGGGGACAGCTGATCACATAACATGATGAGAGGATGGGGGCCGAGACGAGACGAGGCGTGGAGATGATCAATCCCACGGTGGGAGAACAGACAAGTGGCTGCCGCCCGCCTCCCTCCTCTCCGCTCTGCATTAATGAGAACTCGGGGTTTGGGCGTTCTGCTCCGTTTGATGTCGGGGTCAGCTTCAGCGCACTCTGCATTTTAAATCAGCGAGGCCGTTGTTGTCACATCCTCGTTGCCACTTGTTCACGGACCTACGGCCTCACCCGCGTGGTGCTGCAGAGCACTTAGCCGAGATAGGATTGCTTAAAAAGATGTAAATTAAGGACCGCCATTGCCTAGCAACCCGGTCTCAAACACTTTCAATGGAACATTATGAAATGTCCTTCCTCCCCCCCCCCGTGATCATACATTTGTAGAATTCACCGCAAGTTACTTTGGGCAAAGGCTATCTATGGATATTCTTATGCTGCATCAATTGAGCAGGATTTAAAAAACATAGAAAAGTACAGAGTAGGGGAAACGGAGCCAGCTATCATCAAGAGATGAACAGCCGGTTTTAATCTGCTCAACGTGCCAGCTAAATGACGACTTAATGAGGTCCCGTCTTCATAGCTTCGAAAGACGAACCCTCATCTCATCCCAACAATAACGTGCTCAAATCCCCTCCCTTTGCTCTCCGACCCACACTGCGCGACCTTTCCCTCGTGTGACCCCACCCCCCACCACCACCCAACCCCCCGGGTCCCATCAAACGACCGGGGCTCCAAAATCAAACACCCCCAAAAGCCGTGGAGGTGGAGGAGGTAAGGTAGAGCGACGTTTACATGTTGGGCCGTGCTGCTCTCTCTCTTTCCGACGGCCCGCTCCCCTGGTACCGCGGCCTGGCTCCCCACCTGAAGAGCCAATCAGAGAGGGAGAGGAAAAACGGTTGACGTCGATGAACACTATTGGGATCAGTTTGTCGCCAGCTGAGAAGGGGATTGGTTGGTGAGTAGAGCTGGGTAAAAAATCTATCGATTTCATCTAAATTTTGCAATATTGATTCAGAGACCTGAATCAATAGTGAATCAAATTCACTTTTGAGACCTGAGACAGTTTTGTTTACAGCTCAAGTTTAAACTGTCCAATTTACAAGTTTGCACTTAAAACCTGTTGTTTAAGTTGAAGAGAAAAATAAAATACATTTGTGTTTTGCAACACATTTCAGCTATTTTCATTATTTAAGAGCAGATTGAATCAAATCTAAATTAATCTATTCAGAACCTTATGAATTGAAATCGAATCAATTTAGAAAATTGGCCATGATACCCAGCCCTATTGGTTAGAGTTCAGTGTTTTGTTTATGATAGATGGGCTGTGAAAGTGTCATAACAGTCAACGTTCATTTTGTTGTGCTAGTGCAGAGCTTTAATGTGGATCTGTGGCCTTGCTTGTTAAGAAATATATTTTCTGTATGCTTAAAGCATAAAGAGTTTACAAGTAGGACTAACAACTCTTCATGTAAGAATACAAGTGTCGGATAAGGACTTGCCAGCTATACGTGTTCTTGTCTTGACTCGCAACCAATTCAAGAAGATGGATTTACAACCGTAAATGTTCAGAGGTTAATGCACTTGTGATTAATAGGCCCAGTTTTTCCAACCAACAACCCAGCAGCAATGTTCCTTCACACTTCTCACGGCCAGCCCTCCAAGGATACTGTTGGCTACATAAATAATACCATCCAACGAAAATACAATAGACAATTCTTCCAAAGAAACAGTTTCGAGGCAGGAGGTGTAGAAAAACATGACAAAGAGACACAATATTCTATGGACCAGTGTAACAATTCTTATCGTCCTTAACCCCTTACAGAGTTGCAGGGACACCACAATTCATACCTTAAAAACACAAATGTTTCATAGCCGTGGAAACGCTCCATATCTCAGTTTGCCTCCAAGTCCGTTTTAATCAGACACTTCGTACCAGCTTTGAGAACCAGGCTACAACGGCTAGAAGAATATTAATATTGCACGCTGTCTAGCTGTATACTCTGCACCTTTTATCTCCACAATATTTGCCATAGGGCTGTTAGGTTTTATGGGGTGAGGGAGAGGGATTGCGTAACATTTGGTTTGCATTTCAAAACCGAAAAACCTGAAGCGATCTCACGGATTTGAGTGAGAAACTCCGGAAGCTTCAAGAATTTGCAAATCGACACCAATTAAATATCGGAAAAATAACAACCCCTTCTTGGCACTTAAAAGCACCCGGCGACAGCGCGCTTCCTTTTAATGAAGAGCAGTATTTAACCCCTTAACACGATGACTCTGCGCACCGTGTTGCCTGTGATGATTGCTTAAACGGGGCTCATTACAGAGAAGGAAAAAAGGAATAAGCTGGTACAATGAAAGTACCTTACAAACCGGCGGCTTGTGTGTGCGTGTGTGTGTGTGTGTGTGTGTGTGTGTGTGTGTGTGTGTGTGTGTGTGTGTGTGTGTGTGTGTGTGTGTGTGTGTGTGTGTGTGTGTGTGTGTGTGTGTGTGTGTGTGTGTGTGTGTGTGTCACATTCACAGCAATGCAGGCGACTCTCAACACGTAGTGTAACAGGTAACCGTACAGGAGAAATAAGAGCGAAAAAAGCTTCCTCTGCGACAGCCCTGACATGCCGTTTTAAAAGACTTATGAAGACTGAATAGATGAGGGGGTGGATGGCCGGGGGGAGGTTATTAATGCTGAAAAGGACTGCAGCGGCGTGCGAGCACCTACCGGCTTGGTGATGCTGGTCTCTGCGTCTCCTTGGCAGCGGTCCGCAGAGTCCTCCTCGCCGCCGAGCCTCTGAGTCGAGCGAGACGCTGCCTCGCTCTGCATCCCGGCTCCCACCGCCGGCTCTGCAGCTCTCCCCAACTCCGCCGCTGCCAGCGAGAGCTCCTGTTGCTCCTCCTCCTCCACCTCCTCCTCTTCCATCTCCATCTCCGCCTCCTCTTCCCCCCTTTGCCTCTCCTCCCTGCTGACGCTGCTGCTGCCGCTGCCGTCTGCCAGAGCGGCCGCGGTGGTGTGGGTGGCTTTGCGCTCCTGCTTCGACCGCTGCCGTCTCTTGCGCCTGTTCGACCCCAACCCCGAGGCTGGGGCTGTTGGGGCTGCCGGGGCTGCTGGGGGCTTCTGTGGGGGCGGGTGTCCGTCCCCCGACGTTGCCGTGGGCGACGTGGTCTGCAGCGGGAGGAGCCTGTTCGGCGCCGGGGGGGCTCGCTCCGCCTCGGCCGCCTGGAGGCGGGACCGGAGGGTCTCGACCTCCCCTTGCAGGGATTCGATCCGTCGCTGGTGGGCGGCCGAGGCGTCGGGCTCAGCCGGCGCCGACGCTCGGTGCTGGGGTTTGTAGCGCCGCCGCGGCTCTCCCTCCTTCTTGGCGTCCGTCGCCGCGTCCCGTTCCCTCTCCAGCCCCGCGGCGAGGCTCTTGTTCAGGGCGAGGACCTTCCCGTGTTCCTGGTGGATCTCCAAGAGCTCCCCCTTCAGTCGCTCCAGCTTGCCTTCGGAAAAGCTCAGCTTGTCCGTGACGTCGGAGAGCCGAGCGGTCAGGCTCTCCTTCTCGTTGGAGATGGCGTTGAGCTTCTCCATTAATTCAGTAGTGTCTTTTTCCATCGGCGCGGTGGCTCTGTCTCCGCGGCCCCCCCTCTTGACCCGTCTGCCGCTCTCCTCCTCCTCCTCCCCCTCCTTCAGCTCCCGAACTTGAGATTGCAGGCTGGCGATCTTCGCCTCAAACTCGAGTGTCTCCTTCAGTGTCCGCTCCTCCAGCTGTGTCTTGGCCTGAATGAGGCAGGTGTACTCCCCCTTCAGCTCTTGAAAGTTCACCTCAAAGTTCCTCTCGGCGAAGGAATAAGTTGTGCGCTGCTTCTCAATCTGGTCCCTGAGCTCGGCCAATTCCTGCACCTTCTGATTGCTCTCTAAAGTGAGAGACTGCACCGTTTCAGTCGCCAGGTCAATCTCTTTTTTCAAAACAGTGTTGGATTCGTTCAACATCCGTTTTTCAGACTCCTTCTCTTCAAGTTTGCTCCTCCAACCGTCCTCCTGCTCCCTCGCCTCGTTCTCCAGTGTCTCGACCTGGGTCAGTAGTGCCTTGTACTCCCTCTCCACTTTACCCCTTTGCTCCGCCCCTTGCCTCAACTCCACCACCTCCGCCTGGAGCTCCTGCAGCTGCTGCACCAACTCCTCCGCCCTGGAGCTGCTCTGCGCCGCCTTCAAGTCCCCCTTCAGCGCCAGGATCTGCTCCAGGAGCTCGGCGCGCTCCGTGGCGAACACCGCCGTCTCCTTCCCCAGAGAGCCCAGCTCCTCCTCGTACGTGGCCCGCAGCTCCTCCAGGGCCCGCTCCCGCCTGACGGACGCCTCGTTCAGAAGGTTCTCCGTGTTGAGGAAGCTCTCCCGCCGCAGGTCCTCCCTGAGCAGGATCAGCTCCTCCTCGTGGCTGAAGAGCAGCTGGGTCCTGAGCCTCTCCAGCTCCGCCTCCTGCGACTGGGCCATGCGGTCCAGCACGGCGTCCTTCTCCCGCTCCAGCATCTCCAGCTTGATCTTGTAGTTGGTCACCTCCGACTCGTGCTTGGCCTCGACCTCCAGCGCCGCCTCCTCGGCCGCCTCCAGCTGGCACCGGAGGCCGTCGCTGATGCGCTGCAGGTGCTGCAGCTCCGTCTGCCTGCTCCCCTTGCTGAGCGTGAGGTTGTGCGAGGCCTTGTCCGCCACGTCTTTAGCCTGCCGCAGGTCTCGGAGAAGATCCTCCACCTGAGCCTGCAGGCCGAGCTTCTCCTGCGCCAGCCCGTGGAGCTCGTCCTGCGCTCTCCCGTGCGCAGCCTGCGACTCCTGCAGGGTCTCCTGCAGGTCGGCCAACTTGGCGTCACGCTCTTCGACGTCGAGGCGTCGCCGTTCCTCCTGGGCCCTCAGGGCGTCGAGCTCAGCCCCGTGTTGTCGGCTGAGCCGCTCCACCGCCGCCGCGTGCTGCAGCTGGAGCTCCTGCTTCATCTGGACGATCTGCTGGCCGTACATCTCGTCCAGCTCCGCCCTGAGGCGCTCCAGCTTGCGCAGGGACTCCTCCTCCATCCGCTGGACCACGTCGCCCTCCGACAGGCTGCCCTGGTGGCAGCGCCTCTGGAGGTCTTCCACGGTGCCCATGAGCTGCATGACCTCGCCGGACGACGTGCGCTCCTTCTGTCGGGAGGCGGCGAGCTCCTCTTTGCAGCTCTCCAGCTCCCTCGTCCCCTTCTCCAGCGCCGATTTGGAATCCTGCGATTCGTCGCGAGAGCTTTTCAACTCCGTCTGGAGTTCTGATTTGGAATTCTCAAGTTCTTTCTTGTAGCTTTCCAGATCTATGATTCTTTTCTCAAATTCTAATTTGGAATTCGCAAATTCATCCTTGGAGCTTTTCAACTCCGTCTGCCCTTTCTCCATTTCCACCGTGAAATTCAGTAGTTGATCTTTACAGCGTTCCAACTCTCTCACCCCGTTCTCTAGTTCCACCTCGGAATCGTCCCGCCCACTCTTGCAGCGTTCCAGATCCACCCTGGTGCTCTCCAGCTCCCCCTGGCAGCTCTCGAGCGCCTGATCCTTCACAAGGCAAAGTTCATTCAGGCGCTTCTCCGAGGACTTCAGCTGCTCCTCGAGGTGAGCAAGAGAGCGTTCCTGCTCTGAGACGACCCTCGCCTGCTCTGCGATGCGCGCATCTTTCTCGTTCTGGCTCTGGGCGTCCGTCGGGGAGCCGCTCCTTGCTACCTGGGTCAGCTCATCGCGAAGCAGGGAAAGAGACCTCTCGTGCTCTGAGATTATTGCATTCTGCTTCGAGATCAGTAGGTCCTTCTCTCTGAGCGAGTGGGCAAACGATTCCTCGCTAGCCCTCGACGAAAGTGCGAGCTGAGCTTTCAGGTCGGCCAATAACTGCTCCTGGCCCGATATCAGGTGTTCCTGTTCCGCTATCAACGAGTCTTTCTCACTCAGCTTCTGTGCAAATGTCTCCTCCGAACTTCGGCCAGCCTGAAAAAACAAGAATGAGTTGTATATGTTATAATACGTTACATTCAGCAATCTCATACTTAAATCTAGATTAAAGGGATACACCGAAAGATCTGTAAATTGCCGAGTTGTTTAATTCAAAATTCCTCATAGTTTAACTTGCAGAGTTACAGTAGCCTAGCTTCTGCCCATGTGAGGGGTATACAGTTTAAATTACTTTCAGTCACTCATTGAAAACAAGTGCGAGTAAAAACACAACAAGATTGTAGTTTTTCTACAAACCACGCATAATTTGGCAGTATTTACGTCGCTGTGTTTTTATATCATCAGCTGCATCTAGCTGGTTGCTTTGCGCAGAGAATAAGGTGTCAGTGGCGTATCATTCGGTGACTAATAATGACAGCGCCGAAAGCAGTGCAGAATAATCTGTGTGTCTGTAGCCAAACAACAATCTTGTTGCGTTGTTCCTGGCATTCGTTTTGAATGAGTGACTATTCGGAACCCCCTGGCAGTCTTTGGAAAGTAATTAAAAGTAATTCAAATTAAGTCCCCTCACATCAACAAGAGCTGAGCTGTTGTTATTCTGCAAGTCAATGGATGCAGCAAACAAAAAGCAAAAGCTAAACCAGGGTATTCCAATTTTGGACCAATCATGGTGAATTTGAACTTAAGGACTCCTCTGAATCAGTGCAAGACATCTAATAACCAATATACAGATTTCCCTGCGTATTCCTTTAACATAGCCCTAAGCCATTAAAAACTAACTATATTAGAGACAGAGAGAGAAGAAGAGAGAAAATAAATAAAAAGCAAAAGAAATGCGGAGAGAGATTGCGCAGAAAAGGAGAGAGAGGGGAAGAGAGTAACAGAGGGTCATTAAGACAGAGCGATAATTAAAGGTGACATGTTATACCACCAGGTGTGAGTGGGATTAGCCGTTACAAGCTGTTTTAAAAATCGGCCTCTTCTGACATCACAAGTGGGCGTGTCCACCTAGATGTATGACGGATAGATGAGCAACGTTTGCTACAGTCCACTGGGTAGGCTGGTAGACTGGTCTATCCAGCACACATCTAGGTGGACACGCCCACTTGTGATGTCAGAAGAGGGCAGCATCCAAAACGGCTTGTAACGGCTAATCCCACTCACACCTGGTGGTATGACATGTCACCTTTAACCAACGTTGAGACAACACGTCGCCATCGGCGTCTCCAGGTCCGGGGAGCCGTGGTCGTACCGTCTCCATCTGGCTGAGTCTGTGCTCCAGGTCGGAGACCCCCAGCAGGTGTTCCTTCCTGCTCCGGACCTGGGCTCCCAGGTCCTCCAGCTGCTGCTGGTACTGGACCATCTGCTGGCGGGCCTGCAGGAGGTCCGCTGCCGTGCTGCTGTGGGTGGTGTTCCTCAGGGTCTCCCCGGCCTGCAGCTAGGGGGAGGGAGGGGGGGAGAGAGGTTAGCTTCGACGAGCAAAGCATGGATGATGAATGCTCAACAGGTGCGCGGGTGTGTCTATTTCAAGTGCTTCCAAGGTACCTAAAGACACTTCATATACGTTTAAAACCAAACATGATTTTATGCATAGATTTGTGTTTGATGGTGTATCTTGTATGTAGATTGAGTGTTTTTGTAAATCTCTAGAGGGCTCTCTTGTAAATGAGATTCTATTCTCAATGAGATTCCCTGGACCTGTACATGAGATGCCATTTGGTGGCTGTTCACACAAAGCATTATAGAGAGGGCAGAGAAGACGGCAACTACACAACACGAAAAAGCATCCCTTTGCTCCCCGTGTATCTCCACCATTGCAAAGTAATGGATTTCGAGCCCCCGTGATTGACAGTTATGATGTATTCCTGAAACAATCATGGATATGATGGCCTGACTGATCAGAAACGAGCCATCTCAAATCTAAATTGCTGTTACAGAGGCTGGTGCGGCCATTTGAAAATATTCCCGCCAGCGCATTGACACACTAATAGCTGAAGGTTGGCAATGCCATTTCTAGATTAACAGTAATTTTATTAGCATTTTACTGTTTCACAACAGAAGGCCATGCCTTTTCTCACTAATTACACTCAAAGCTCTTAAATCCTACCTACATCACCTTTAAGTGCATACAAATTTAACATGGGAATTTAACCCCTAACCCTGGCTGTGTTAATGCCTTGGTCCACTAATATAATTACACAGGTCCACAATGTTTCAGACTCGGGTGATATTTGATACATGAAGTTTGTGCTCATCACTGGAAAATGGAATGAAAATGAAAAATCGAGGTCCAAGGTGTGTCTAAATTAACATAACAAGTCGATGACGCCATCCAATAAAGTTTCAAGCATTCAATTAACTATAATGATAGTTAGCAGGACTGAGAAATGACAACGACCGCCGTGAAATGAAGGCTTCCTCAACGAAAACGCAAAAATTTGAGGAGAGCCCTCTTGTAAACAGGCCGGCTTGGGGCAGACCCTTCACCTGTTGGAACTGGATGTGCAGCTTCTGGCTCTGCTCAGTCATCTGCAGGAACTCCCTCATGATGTCCTCCTTCTCGTCCCTGGCCTGCTGCAGGTTGGAGGTGAGCTGGGTGATGATGCCGTCCCTCTGCTTCAGAGCCGCCTCAAAGTCCTGCAGCTGCAGGGCGAGAACGCAAGCGTGTAAGGACCACCGATTATTTTGCATAGAATTAAAAAGGCTACAAAATAACGAGTTATATCCCAGAGTACACTACAAAACAAGCACAAGAATGCACGAGAAGAATCATGCATTACTTAGGATTGGTTATTTACTATTGTTGTTCAGCAGACAATTAGCAGAGCAATCAAAGATAAAAAAATCAAAAAAATGGGTCGATTCGACCCTCAGCTCAAAAGGTACTGGGTTCAATCCCCAGTGTTGCTAGTCTGTCTGTAGTCGTCTTCAAGCAAGACGACTACAGACGGACTAGCAACATCGGGGACTGAGCTGAGGGACGAACAGCCCACTTTTGTTCGCTCCCAGTCCCCCTCAACGTCAGTCGCTTCGGATCAAGGACACCGCCAAATGAACCAATGTAAACGTCCAAAACCAGACAGGTCAGGTACCTGGTGGATCCCCTCGCTGCCAAAGCAGGCCCTGATCTCCTCCAGCTCGCGGCTCAGCTCCTCCACTGCCTGGGTCTTGGCGGCCAGCTCGTCCTCCATGTCGTCCATCTTGGCCTCCTTGGTCATCAGGTGCAGCGCGTCCACCTCCTCCTGGAATCAGTTGATTAAGTCAATTGACTTTATTTATACAGGTTAGAAAATAATTAATTGCTGCGAAGCACCTCTTTTTCAAGTGGGACCTGAGGGCAGAGATGTATATATACATATATATACATACAGAACGGGTTAAGGTTCGGGGGTTATTTGCGTGGAGCAAGCTTAACAGAAAATCAGTATTGACAAGAGTATCCATTGTGATTCAAAACACAAAACACAGCTGATTATCACAGTGATGTGCTGGAGGGTCTCAGCAAACAGCTGGAGACGTGTTAGTGTCTGAGCCGCAGCATAGTGTAATAAGGATTAGGCGCCGGTTGGCACGGTGCTGTAGGCATTAGTCGGGTTAGGCGGAAGTGTTCTGATCAAAATCTTGAAGAGTCGGCCGAGGACGTCCCTCCTACGCTTTGTCCTGTGACAATTATTCGGCTCATAAATGCGTCATCACATTTCTTCTATGCGCGCCACTTCACTTCCCAGTGTGCGCTTCAATATGAATAATCACACCACACCTGATCACACAGCCGTCTCAGTTAAAAACAACGAAGCCTGTCGTCACGGCTACCTCTAACCAAACAACAACAGCGTAACGTCTCGTTCCTTCGTTTCTCGTTCTTTCATTTCTCTCTTTCTTCCGTCATTCTTCCCCAGTCTGGTTTTCTTCTGCCTCACCTTGAAACTAGCCAATAGAGGGTGCTGGTTGCATAACAACACCACACACTCACTCACTCCCTCACTGAAGCCCTCTGTCCAACCCGTCCCCATCTCTCTTCAGCTCCTGTCGCCCTCTTAGGCTCCGCTCTCCTGCCGGCCTCACCGCCAATTTACTCCTTCTGTAATGTCACGATGCACCGCTGGTACGTCTTAGGCTCTTCTCAGGGCACAAATAATGTAATAACGCAAGGAAAACGACTTGGGTCTGCATCGGGTTTTTCTTTCCCCCTCTCGAGTCGAGTGCGCAACTTCCTTTCGGACTCCCTGTTCTCTGGAGCGTGCCGGCGTAGGGCAAATGCGCAAATTGCAAAAACAGTACAAAAAAACATTGGTTAGTGGATTAAAGCAGACGACGTAGAGGAGAAAGAGTAGGCAAGCGGAAGGAAGGTTAGAGTTATTACAAGAGGTTTGGTGTTTAGATTTAGGCCCCCGCGAAGCAGAGTGGATTGTCTTTTCTCTACTGTACCCAGATAAATTCCTCAGAAGACGTCATGAGGTTCACTGTCGTCACATGGCAGCCATTGACCTGTTAATTCACAATACGGTCGGTCAGAGTTCAAGATTATGCAGGAAAAAGGGCCACTTGGTGTAGTTTTGTATTGAATGTACCTAGCATCTTGTTTAATTATGTTGAATTAACACAGAGAGCACTCCGGATTTTTTTATACAACCAACGTGAAACATAACAATCCAGTAATTAATGTTGAACGAGGCTGGATCCAGCTATGCTACATGCTGATCGAATACACATTTCAAATGGATTGGTTGATGCAATGCTCTTCTGAATCAGCTTTCCATGTATTTGTTGCCTCACAAGGGAAGGGGAACAAATAACAAATGCAAATCATCACCCAAAATCCTCTTTATATTCTGATTTGTTTCCCATTGTCCTCGCGGCAGTGTTTGGTCTCACCTCGGAGGAGAAGTCGTCGGCGGTGGTGGAGACCTCGCTTTCTGGCTGCAGAAAGGAAAGAAGGAGACAGGAAATAGCGGATGTCAAAAATCCTGACTGCACCACAATAACACCATTTTACAGTATGATACATACAGCATCGGAAAAAAAAACACAGGCTTGATTCCAAGTCTTAGAAAGCAGCAAAACAACAATAAATCTTTTCCAGTGATCCAGTTGGTGAGGAACTTCGCAGATAGATAAATGAAATGCGTACAACAGAAGATTTATGCCAAAAAATAATGCAAACATAAATAGTTCATGTTCAAAATTGACATTCAAGATCCCTGGGAATTTGGTCTTTAACCAACAGCAGAATCTAAAAAAAATCAAGAAATCTGCCACTTCCAACCAACCAATCAGCAATCACAACGTGACACAGCTTTATGCCCTAGTTACACACAAAAGTAGACAAGGCACAACATTAATTTGTAACAGCTTCTAGATACATGTGGAAATGTGTCAGAGTCTGACACACACACACACAAACACACACACACACACACACACACACAGTAAGACAGCGCATAGCTACTTTGCTTTCAAACACATCTATGGTTCATGCAGGCACTAGTGAAAGGACTTAAGATGGAACTTTAAGGCCGAGTCGGTTGCTACGGTAACCTCCCCCCCCCCCTCCCCAGCTCCCTGTCTGCTGCTGCAGGATTAGCAGCAACCAAGAGCCTCAATGGAAAGTCAACAGCAATTAGTGTAGAGCTCAAAAACAAAAACAGTCCGACGAGAACACAACCAATTGAAACGGGCATGAATCAAAAACAACGGTGCTTGGTTATATAGCAGTTTAACCATATTGACTTCCTTAAAAAAAAAAACAGTCCAGCTAGTCCAACTACTCACATCGGGTGGGGGGGGGGGGGGGGGGAACAAGTTTATTTTATTTATTTTTTAGCAATAAAACGTTGTACGGCATACACGTTATAACCAGAATTGTATACACAAGGCTAACCATTTTCACTCTAGTGCTGCCCACTGCAGACGGTCACTAAAGTATGGCACGGATGAACAGCGGCTCAAAGAAGAGACTGCATTGTCTGTCAGATATCGACGGAAACGTTTCAAGAACGTCCGAGAATCAATGATAACATCAACCCTAAATGCTACCCATGATATTTGGACCTAACTCACCACCACTCTGGTGGTGGTGAGTTAGGTCCCCCCCTTCTGTAAGCCTCTTTGGGTCATTGAAAAAGCGCTATATAAATATCATGAATTATTATTATTATTATATTTGTTACCGGTCGGGTCAGGATCATTTATTTAATCCTGCCAAAACTAGAAGCTCACCTAGTCCTGCCTCAAGGGTACCCCGTTCTGAATACACAGCGAAGTACACCCGCATCGAAGTACACCCAGATCGAAGTACACACACATCGAAGTACACCCACAAGAACAGGGGTCCTTCGTGATTCAACCTGTCTGGTCCGTTGCAGTGACTCGGCCGAGGGTCACATCACACACACACACGCAGCAACGTGGCAACCCATTTAGCGGCAATTGTCTGTTACCACGGCAACCGGTAGTCTAGTACTAGTTCAACAACCCGTACAAGCTTTCAGGGAAAAAAGAACTTGAACAACTACGAACGCCGTGGGGTGACACACACACACACACACACACACACACACACACACACACACACACACACACACACACACACACGTTAGTGTGTGTGTGTGTGTGTGTGTGTGAGGGCTGCTCGGGCATGAAGCACACAGTGAGCCACATTTCACCAGCACTGGAGTACATGGGTTTTAATGGATCGATGTTAGTTTGTCCATGACATTCTCTTTACAAAAGACAGAATCAAATGTCATGTTTTTTCCTCAGTTATCCTTGAGAATTACGCACCTTTGGAAACATACATTTCGTTCCTCCATCAACTACAGACTTTTTTTTTTAGATTAAAGCAACTAGCATTAATTTTAAAAACACAAACGCAAGACCATAATTTAAAGAGTGCACCTTCCTGATAAATTTGAGGGTCCCTCATGAACCCCAAAACTTAAAACAACAATATTGTAATGCAGAAATTAAAACGCAGTCGAAAGAGTTTCTACTAATTAACACACTGGATTTGAATTGATCACCATGACAGCAGGTTAGGCTTCCAAGACCATCTGATGTCAATTATAGCTTCAGCAGCATGCTTAGTTACACCACCATCCTGGTTACCATGGCAGTTAACAAGGTGGCCTTAACGCACCACCCACTGCATCAATAGGAAGAGTGAATCGATCATTAAAAACACAGAAACATTCAAAAGGGGGTCTGACAGACATGGAATTGCATGACATTGCCTGCACAAGAAGTCTATGCTTGCCTGTGTCTTGAGAATGTGTTTACGTCAACTGTTGTCCTTCCTATACCACAACCGGACGCCTGGCCTACATGTGAGTTCAGCCGCTCCGACTGCCCTCTGGACCGTTGCCAGACATCAGCAGGTGTTACTTAAACCAGGGGAGGAAGTAAGGGGATGAGGCCCGTCTGTCAGCCAGGTGTCCTAGTTACAGCCACTCTCCTACCTCGATGGTGTAGGTCTGGTCGTGCTTGACCGTCTCGCCGCGCCGCAGGGTCCTAGAGAACGTCAGCTCCGTCGTGTTGGGAATGTCAGGATCCCCCCTGACTCCACCCCCTTCGGGAAGCTCCTCCCCCGGCGCCGGCTGTTCTTCATGCTCCGCCCCTCCTTCCTCCCCCTCCTCCTCCTCCTCCTCCATCTCCCCTGGGAGGACCTTACGGGCGTCCCTCCCCTGGTGCACGTCCTCCCCGGCCGGCTCCTCTTCCTTGTCCAGCCTCCTCTTCTTCTTCTTCTTCTGTCTCTTCTGGGAGTCGGCGTGGGCCTTGCGCTGCCGGTACTCCGCCAGCTGGGGCAGAAAAGAGAGGGGAGAGGAGTTAAACACCGCTAGGGTACAAGCTACTTTATGCAGTCAGTGGTTGAACACAAACATAAGTCTTCCTCCATGCAAGCTGTACAAAGTGACCAAACATATGATTATAAATAAAAAACGATAATAACCAATCTCAATTTTCCAAAAAGATAATGGGCAACAAAAACAAAATCGATGGTGAAACAAAAACATAAAGGAAGTATTTCATTGATGGAAACCCTTGAAAGAGGTATAAAAGGTAAAAAAAAAAATATGGAATAATTAACAAAATGCAAAGATAATAGCCACAAATGCCCAATTGGGCTTGGGTAATATTTCTTTTTATGCATCAAGCTACATCACATTACCGCCATTTGATCCACAACCTCGAATCCTACTCAAATGTCCAATCCTAAAACAGACTGCTACGTAACAAACAAACGGTACCCACAGTGCTGCTGCACAGCTTAGTGATATTCAACCGCCACATTCTGTGCTCCATGAGTAGTGTCCGCTGGCTCTGTGAACGAGCGAATGAGGGATTCCTCCCTCCTTGAGTTTATATATGACAGGCCACCTACGCTTGTTGCTGTGCCAGGCGTTAATCCCGTAAACAGCTCGGCAAACAAATAGATTACGGCAGAGTGACTTAACTTCGGGGTACGGGCGTGAGTTAAGTTGGTGTCACCGGATAGGGGCTTCCGACATGGAAACAAGTGATATTTAAAAAGAAAAACAGTTGAAGAAAAAGAGCTTGAAAAAGGTCCCCTGGAAGGTTCTTCTATCCATAAGAACAGACTGATTTGAACCCATGAGCAAAACAACTACATCTCCCTTAATGTGGTGCAAAGCGTACGACTTTGATATCAAGAGCAGACGTATATTGGGTGAGAGTGATGTGTAGGGAAATGCACAAGTACACAAAAAGTTAAAACATTTCAGACCTTAAAAGGAGGTCACAAGCCTTTGAAAAAGATTCTGAACCGGTTGATTATAATTTATGAAAAAGTACTCAGGCCACTTGATTTCTTATTTAACAGAAATTCTCACTTTCCTTTTTACGTAACTTACTATACGTCATTATAAGGAAATACTTCTGACACCACTGCTTCATAGGAGATTGAGATATTTATCAATACGAGTACATCCTAGCAGGCTTAATTTGGACTTAAATATAAAAACTTCAAAGCACATCGCTTTAGTAAGACGGGTCAAAGGGGTTAAGATGTAGGGGATTCAAGTGTACTTAAATCCTCCCTAGAATCTCCCCATTGGTTCAGTCTTGTCACATTCACAAATTTGTCTACAAGATATGGGGATGGAGGGCCAACACATTCCAACCAGATCACTTTTTGTTCAACAAATACCAGTTCCAAAGTTAAACATTAACTAACTATGCAGTTTCCCTTCGGTGTACGCCCTCTGTTTTTAAATCTGCAGTGTTCCACTGATCTAAAATGTTCTGAATGTTCAGATTCCCCGTTAATGTCTACAAAACACCGAGAGCGTCTAGGCCTTCAGTTTGAGGGTGCCCAGAGGAGAGCACAGAGTCTAATGGTATGAAACCACAGGTAGCACAAACCCCCAAAAGTGGGCCCATCTCTCACAGGTGCCATGTCTTCACACAATCACACCCCAAGGACGAAAAAAAGTCTCACAGGCCAAATTAGGAAACTCTTTTAGAAAAGTACTGGCATACAATGTGGATAATTTGCCTTTTGGAGTATTAAGGTGTAACAGCAAGCTTCCAACGTTTTCCTCTTAACTGCACCTTGAACAGGATCCGAACACTTATTGGAGATCCAAAAGAGATCTGTTGCTGTGGGAAGACATATTTCTGAACACAATGTCTGTTCATAAAGCCCTTAAGATCTGAGATAACGCAGATCGATCATTGAGTCGAGACACGCCTCTTATATGGGGAGCCCTCATTCTCCATGTCACTAAATAGGAAGTGCTCTTATGCCGCGTTTCCACTGCAGGGTGTGGAACGGATCGGATCGCAAAGGGGCGGTAGGGAGGGGGCAGTATAGCCCAGCTCAGTTCCGAGGTCGCGTTTCCACTGCCGACAGTACCCTTGGTGGTAGGCCGGATGTCAATCGCCGCGGCAGCTACGTAAACATCGTAAACAACGTCTTCCTCCGCAAGAATGCAGACGAACGTCTCCACCTCCTTGTTCGCCCAAGCAAGCTTTTTACGCGACATGTTAATTGTAAAGAATAATACCTCGAGGCTACTGTTTGTTTGTTTTTATCCCCGCGTCACCCGGAAGTGACGATTCTGTCGACCAATCAACGGAGGGGGGGTGTAGCTAGAATTCCAGGGTACCCTTTCAGGCGTCTGGTCTCGTTTTGGGTACTGCAACGGAGGAGTCCCTAGAATGGGGTCGGAACGGGTACGGCAAAGTCCGGGTCACGCCCACTTTTGGCGGTGGAAACGCGATCCGACCCGCACCTTTGCGATCCGATCCGTTCCGCACCCTGCAGTGGAAATGCGCCATTAGTTTGTGAAGCAACATGGTTGAAACGCAAACATCTGCTGCGTTGCTTTCCCGGTAAGACCATCGTTCCCCAGCCGGGAGGTTCAGAGGAACCGGGGCTTGCCGTCTGCGTGACAGCGATGTCATGCCACAGATAGAGCGGGGCCCGGCCATGTGTTGAGGAGTGAGAGGGCGGGGGGTGTTGGTGGTGCTGGAGCCGTTGGAGGCTGGGAGACACCACAGGTTCAGCACCATCTGGGGGGAGAGGCGTAACGAAGGCGGGACACCATCTGCTGTTTCCAGGCTGTGTTTGCAAACATTGTTCTAATATGGTACATTAGTCATATTATTATTAACGTGAGTAGTGACAGTAAAATATATATATGATACAATATGGCTTTGTTATGCTTGTGATAAGGGATATAGGATCGACGTGATCACACATCAAAGTGTGATTACATCAAGTGATCACACTTAAAATATTTCATGAATCATCACTTTCAGGTTGTCAATGGAGACCTGCAAATTCTTACAAAAAATATATACTTTACAAGTTATAGCAAGCAAATGCTTCATCGCTGCTCATGCGCTTGGTTATTCGTTGTGAATGATTTCCAGGGCTAGAGTGTGAACGTGCACAGTCACGGCGCCAGTGAGAGAGCTACATCAGCTAACACAGTGTTTGGCAGAGCTCTCATGCTACTGTAATTATTTTTTCCTTTTTGTGTCTCAGTTATCTCACACCGACTACTCATACTAGATACCGTAAGACAAGGCTATGTCCTGCTATTGGTTATCCTGGCTAGTAGGCAGACGATAATTATTTTAGAGCCATCTTATCTTTACAGTAGCATGTATTGAGTTGATGCCAGAGCTACTGAAGCTATTCCAGTATTTGGTATTGATTAGTCATTCAGCTGACTACTTTATCCAAAGCAGCGCTGCAAAGCGATCCAAAGCATTATTAATGAGCAGGTAGGGGTTCTGGGGCACCTTGCTCAAGGATGCCAACAGGACAGGTTATTATGCATTAATTACTATCTCCGTTATCTACCTTAAACCTGAGTCTACCTGAGGAATTGAATGGAGGCTATTTGTATGAAAAGGAATTTGTTATAATAATAATAATAATAATAATAATAATAATACATTTAATTTAGAGGCGCCTTTCAAGACACCCAAGGTCACCTTACAGAGCATATAGTCATCATTCAAAACGATGTAAAACAGACTAGGAATAAAAGGAAAACAGAGGTTAAACATGAAGAATAATAATAATTAATAACACTCAAAGACGCCTAAAGTGAAGGGGGGACCTCACTAACCACCACCATATACAAGTGTCAAGTGGCATTAAGTTCAGTTAATCAATATAATGCGCAGGACATCGCTGGCTACCACTCTGTCCAACAAACAGACAGGACTTTAATCGCCTTGCAAATCACGATTAACAGTCTCCAAAAGGATTAGCCAGGTCCAGAGGCAACACTAGATAGGTCCAGAGGCAACACTAGATAAACTCCTGCCTTGCTTCCCAATGTGTCTGCCCCCGTCCCACATTGACACTGACCTTTAAAACCAGTGAACCGTGCATTCATTTCCTCAGACTCTGGATTCAATACTTGACCCAAAGCTCTTTTAAAGGGGTCGCTGTGAATCCATTGTGTTATTGTATAGGGGCACAGCTGGGAGAGATAATGAAAGTAGCGTGTAAAAAAGGGTTTGTTCAGAGCCACAGGACATATGTTCGGTAGCCCTCTGTTGGGTTTGATTCCTGTCAAGGTCACGGTCCGGCCTATATGTGGTTCACACCGTTTCTCTTGATGTTTTCTTACACAGCTAATTGGGCTAATTGAACCAATAAAGCTACGTTTATTTAAATATATAAAATATATAAATAAATAAAGCTAATTGGCTGGTGTGGTGTGACTTTATGAGAGCAAAGGTATGCGGCTACGCTAGATCAAGTCAAATTCTATGACCCCACTGGGGATATTTTAACCTACCAGACAGGACATAATCACAACAAAACAGTAACAATACAGCACAAGATCATAGAATGTGAAGCCAAAAGATGAGCAAATCGCAGAGTGAAACAAATGCTAATGCAAACATTTGTGCAAATTCTGCCAACTAATTGCAGTGCAAACAAACGAGTCTTTGAAATGTAAAGTCCTATTTGTTGAACCTCTCTATCTTCTACCTGAACATAGAGGCTCTAACTCAATCTGAAGGGGGCGTCACTACAGTGCAGTAGGGCATGGGTCTTCCCTATCACCTGCCGAGGGTAACAGTCAGGGAGCTGTGCTCGGTTCAACCCAATAACATTACTGGCTACCATGACGAGACTATTCCTATTGGCAAGATTCAGGTTCCCAAGTTCCCAAACTATTCACAACCCGACTCAATGGAAGTTCGGTAGAACAGAGTCCTTATTTTGCTGCACACATTCAATTAATATTTCTTAACACATAAAGGCGTCGTTGTACCTTAGCAATGGCATCCGCATCAGCCTGAAAGCTCAAGCCATTATCAAACACAGTAACCAAATATTTGTAGTTATCCACCATAGGTATGAAGCGACACTTTATGGGAGTGCCGCTCGATCCTCTCTGTTTGAATTCCCTTCTCTCTGTAACATACATCCATCACCCTGGATAACAAATGAGCATTTAGCAGACGCTTTTATCCAAAGTGACTTATCTAGAGACATGTCACTAGTGAACTGGTATAGGGGTTAGGGCGTCTTGCTCATGGACTGTCTAGTGCTTGCATTCATTTAGCGCTTTTCTAACCAGTGGCCACTCAAAGCGGAAGCGCTTTACAATATTGTCCAGCATTCACCCATTCGTGCACACATTCACACTCCGACGGCAGTGTCAACCATGCAAGGAGACGGCCAGCTCGTCAGGGTGAGGTGTCTTGCTCAGGGACACCTCAACACTCAGCTAGGAGGAGATGGGGCTCAAACTAGCAACCTTCCGAGTACCAACCCACTCTACCTCCTGAGCCACATGCCGCCCCTATGGTAACTAGATAGTCTGTTATAACACAACTTAAGTTCTGCAATAGACTACAACTAAGCCCATGTGTGGCAGGTCTTTCCAGCAAAGTTACTTATCTTATAACATCCTATAACAACGTATTGTAAATATATATTATTCCAGGGTGTGGCACACAGGAATAAACAAAAAATATGTATAACACAGTTATTGGTAAATGAATGGCTGAAGCTCTACTGTGACAGTCGCAGTAGGATAACCAACTGTCTTCTATTCGATTGATTGGAGATCAGGCTTATTATGAAAAATAATTAGCATATTTATTGACAAGCAAATGTACAAATTAGACCCATTTATAGTCAGGCTCTCTTGTGTAATAACGCTGCACTGCTCATACATCATATTATAGCATATGTTGGCTTAGACTATGTTATAGTTGACAATTAGCATAGACCATTTTTCATAGGCCATTTGGCGTCCCTGCATGGTATAGCTATAACAAGCATACTGTGGTTCGAAGTATACGTAAGTAATTCCCGTTTAGTGGTATCTGTCTTGCTAAAGCCAGTGAGGGCACGTCCCGTAAATCCAGTCACACAGGATCCATCGTCTTCGCGTGGCTGACGTTTACACGCCATTGATTAACAAGGGTGTAATAACACATTCTTGACCTGAATGAGTACACACAACGAGGTCCTCAAAACGTTACAACGATAACACCAGCACCTCAACGATCAAGCAGTGACAGCAAAAACCCATCTGTTTAAACAAGCCTACTACTACTATTACTACTACTACTACTGCTGACCAGACCCTCAGCTGTCAGAGCAGGGCGCATGTTTAGTGCGACTGACAGCAGGGACTGGAGGAGGGAGCGACGCGGGCTTAGGACAGCTGACACACCAAACCGGTAGTCGTTCAAATAACGATAGCGATCATAAAGTTGTTGCACGAAAGACACATTTTGATTAACTTTGTCCGGATGAAGGAACTTATATCCACATACCTTTGCCTTGCCGGCCTCTAGCTTCTTTTGCCTCTCTTCGTCTTCCATTTCGGTTGTCCCGGTTGCTGAAACAGGACGGGGAATTGCTTCATAAGAAGACACAACAATACTACTAAATGCTTGTTACGAGACCCTCTGGTCCGAAAGCCTGTTCCATGGAGTGAAACCTCCTAGGGTGTGCGAGGGAGTCCCAATACTAGCGGCTAGCTCCGCGATGTCAGCGCAACCCGGCCGCCATGTTTTCCACGTAAACATGAGACTGGCTGTGATGACGTCGACTAGGTGCCGTATAGGCCACGCCCCCTTCAGCATGTCATTGAAACAAGGGTGCAGAAAACAGTTATTTATATATTCAATATTAAGTTCGTGATTATCTAATTTGTAACAGGTTATTAAGGCTTCAGTAAACTATTTCACTACTTTTAAAGAAGATTATCAATTGGTAACCAATGCATGGGAATTTTACAGGATGGAGAATAGTATGTATATTGTTTGATTATATTTTCAGCTAAACTTTCTAAACTTTAAATGTCTATTGATAAGCACACAACATCTAGAAAACTCCAAGCACACATTTCTCAAGTGAATTAAGGGCTTTGCATATACCTGAAAAATCTTTGAAATTCTGGGGAAATTAAACATTTGTAGTCAATGACACTAACGGAAGAAATATAAATATGACAGAGTTAATTATAAAGGAAAGATGGTAAACGAAGAAGTTCCCCTAAATGCCATACTGTGTCTTGGCAGTCAGATTCTTGGAAACGAATGAGCCGGAATGTTGATTGCCTGATCAATTTCAGGAGCTGTTCAATGTTGTGTTCTTAAATGAGTGGCAATGAAAGTAAGTCATGTTCAGCTTGTTCCTAATGCTCTAATCTGGATTCGAACTCTCAACCTAAGGATCACCAGTACAGGGCATTATCCTATTGAGCCGTTGAAACTCCTGAAACGCATGAAGCCTCATTCACACGGTGAAAATGTCTATTGATAAGCACACAACATCAAGAAAACTCCAAGCACACATTTCACAAGAGAATTAAGGGCTTCCTTAAAAGAGAACAGATCTGAAAATTTGCACTGTTCAGGGTATCCACCTAATGATAGCCGTATGGTATTTATACAATAACAAAATAGTCATATAGGCAAAATGGGTTGAGACAGTGGACGTTTGACTTTTCTATGAAATTGTGGGAAAAGTAAACATTTTTAGAGCAGAACAGGGTAAAAAAGATGCATCTGATTTTAGAGGTGAATATGATGAAAGAATTTTGATTCCAGGTTAATCTGGTATAGGAGAAATAAGGCTAGTTCATAATGTTTTTAAATAGCGCCACCTTTGGGTGCAGCATCAAAATTTTGGAACTAAATAAAACAAATTCTGTTTGGCGATATTGGTGATTTTTGATAATTTTGGAGCCTGTTAATCTTTTTATCATGTTTGGCTTTAATATGAAATTGTGGGAAAGAGAAGTAAACATTTTTAGGGTTTTATAGTTGCATCTAATTCTAGAGATTAATATTATGAAAGAATGTTGAGTCCAGGGCCCCGTTTCCCGATAACGATGGATCTTTGCTCGTACGATCATTCTCCCGATGCATCTTTCGAACCATCGTTAATTTCTTTGGAGCGTTTCCCGAAACTCCTCTTAACGTGAACGCGCATTCGCTGCACTCACGACAATCGTAGGATTGTACCTGTCCACTGACATGGTGCAGAAACGGACTATGACGCAGGGGGAGAAGCAGGAATGTCGCAGGAAAATGGGGTTTAAAAGGGTTAAAAATATCTCCCCATCAAGGCCAACCGCAGAGTAGCCTACGAAAAGAATAGATTGCAATAATATGAATGCTAAAGATATTAAAACACAATTGATTAGGCCTAGGCCGACATATATATCAGTTCTAATCCTGAACGCACCGTGCATACATTTATTCACGGCATTTCCCCCCCTGAAATAATTCCATATTACAAAAATCCAAAATAGCTTGTGTGACAACTACATTTATGTTAATGTGCTGATTTTTTAAACATATATTTTGCGCAGCAAGAGAGCCGACTTTATCTGATCCCGCATAAGGTTGCATTGGCTCTCTAGTATAGAATATTTGTAGACATGCAACGTTCCATTCATACATTATCATTCAAACGCGGCTATTGCTGACCCGATTAGGAGAGCTAGGTCTAGATCCTGCCCATATTGTTGGGCAGGAAGAAGTAGGCTATAGGCAGGGTTCGAGTTATGATTCCATCTCTGTGGGGGTCTCTTAAAGTTGTTGACGGTGGGGGGAGACCGTACCGGCCTTGCGCTGAATTTTGACGGGGGGGGGGGGGGGGGATATAGGACGTAAATATGGGGTTTTATGACACGGCTCTTCTCAATGCACTGGAACGCTCCGTTCACTTGCTCCGTTCACTTGCCAGCTTCTTCGGTTGCTAAGCGACGTCAACGTCTTTGGCTAACTATTTCTCTGCTGATCAACACTACGTATGGCAAGTTGGTAACTAATAAATTGTAAAAAGAAAAAACACCTTGTGAAGTTATTTGTTCGTTTGGCAAGTAGCCGCTCATTATCGAAAATAAATAATAAATTATCGAAGCACCTCCGTTTCGAGTCTGTGTCCGGTTCGCCCTGTCTGGGCTTATTTTCCCGATAATGACCGGGAAAACCACTGCGTTCTATTATCCCACTTAACGTCAATATAACTCTGCATGTGGAAGGGAAAATAGCTTTATTTGTAATTACAATATTATGCTGCTGTATTTTCCGAGACCCCCCTCAGATATTTGAATTTACTGCTTTCATGGGAGCCAGACCTCTCTATGGGAGCTCAGCTCCCACTGGCTCCCACCTAACTCGAACCCTGGCTATAGGTCTTTCTACACTGCCGAACCGGTTCGGTCGCAGCTTGGCACGCCCGGCGATTTCACCTTCTTATCTCAAGTTTCCTGTATAAAACCGAAAAGTCAAATCCCCTATTCGTCCTGCGCAGGGTTTCTTGGTTCACTGCGGGGGAAGGCGGGGCTGTGCACGGAGTCTCTGACCTCTTTAGAATACTTTGTATTATTGCATACTCCCGAATGTTTTCATTTTTTATGATTGAAGACACCCGCATGAAATAATGAGTTCTCTCTATAGTAGGCTAACGGTGCTAACGTCCTACGAGTACCCTGGAGCACTCGTTAGCTACGAGCGTTTTCAAGACATTCGTTACCAACGATGCTTTCGGGAAAAGGTGTGAAAACTGTACGATGCTCGTACGACCAACTCTGCGATCCACTTAGGCTAACGATGCTTTCGGGAAACGGGGCCCAGGTCAATCTGGTGAAGAGAAATAAGCCTAATTCATGATTTTTTACAATAGCACCACCTTTGGGTGCAGTACCACAAAATTGGGTTTATGGGTAGTGGGGGTTATTGAAACCATACCTGTTACAGAAACAATGGGGGACGAGGCAGCTTCGCTGCTCGGAGCCCTAAATATGCCAATGGACTTCCTGTGGTCAATAAACATAAAATAGTCACCACATCCTCATTTGTAGCGCATTTGGTTTAAATTTTTTAGCCAAAACCCTTTTTCGGACAGCGGCCATATGGAATTTAGGGAATTTGGGGGGGCCTGATATACCCAATCATAAGTTGTAAGTATTCCAATGGGTTTCCTTTGGTCAAAAAAGGCAAAAATAGACGTCAAGTTTGTATTTGTATCTCATCTGGTTCAGAGCTATGGACGACTCCCTTTCAGGCGGCGGCCGTATTGGATTTGGCAGCCATCTTGGTCTCAGGGACCATTGGCTCGGGCGCCCTGGCTAAATCATTTCAGTATGCCCTCAGCTACATCTGTGCCAAATGTGGTGCATGTAGATGAAGTAGCGCGAACAATGGGGTGTAATGGTGCGTTCCAGAGCCCATCCAAAGCAATGGGATGTGGGACTTATCCTACCTGAACTGTACTAGCTCCTACTTGGTGAAGTGGGGGTAGGTCGATCACCCCCCTGTTCGATAGTAGGAGGTTCCACTTCGACGGTGGGATGTTCCACTTCGACAGGCATTCCATTGCACTTTTCTTAGTTGGAAGTAGGATAAGTCCCACTTCCCACTGGTTTGGATGGGCTCTGGAACGCACCATTAGTCCCACGTCCCACTGGTTTGGATGGGCTCTGGAACGCACCATAAGGCCCCATACTACAGCCAAAACTGCTTTTTTGGACAGCAGCCATATTGGAATTGGAGGAATAAGGGGTCCAGATGCACCAGGTCATAAATATTAACATTCCTATGTGTTTCCCATGACCAATTAAGCTGAAAAATATATAAAGTTTGCATTAGTTACTCACGTGGTTCAAAAGTTATGGTCGGAACCCTTTTGAGGCAGCGGCCATATTGGATTTGGCCGCCATCTTGGCCCCAAGGGTCACTAGTTCCGGCGCCCTAGCTAAATCATTTCAGTATGACTTGAGCTACATCTGTGCCAAATTTGGCGCTTTTTGTTTAATTTGCGCGAAAATGTGCTTAATTCCCCCCACTAAGAGTAATAGTTTGTTTATAAATTAGTAAAATAGCAAAATACACCCTTGTGACAATCAAGGTGTCACACAGCTAAGATCGTTGATTCTCATACTCTGTATAAACTCTCATAGCCTATAGGGTTTAAACATGGTTGTGTTAATGTATACATACCAGCAGCTGAAGACGCAGCAGCCGGAGACGAAGGTCTGTTTCTTCTCGATATGGGGGCCGAGCAGCTGATAGTCTGACTGATCTTGAATTCTACCCATCTTCTTTTAGACATCCTCCTTGCCTCGATCCCCGAGCTGACCAGTGAGCACTTTGCTGTGCGCGCAATCCACTAATGGCGAGGCCCCACCGGACGCGTTGCCAACGCGATTTCCTTCGCATAGAAACCTACCAACTGCACCCCAATAGATTGAGCGCTGCGCCATTCGAAAGTTTAGCCGCATGAAATATTCATGTTCCACGGGGAGTACTATGTCAGGAGCACTGTTGTACCCGGGTTTCTCAAATAGCAACTCTTAAGTAGAACACCTCCCCCCCCCCAATCATTATAATGTCTAAACTACAACGCGTGTGCGGTGTGCGTGTGTGTGTGTGTGCGTGCGTGTGTGTGTGTGTGTGTGTGTGTGTGTGTGTGTGTGTGTGTGTGTGTGTGTGTGTGTGTGTGTGTGTGTGTGTGTGTGTGTGTGTGTGTGTGCGCGCGTGTGTGTGTGTGCGCGCGCGTGTGTGTGTGAGTGAGACTGCACCTGCAACAATAGTGCTGCTTAATATTTTGACAGGCTGAGCCTACAATACATCTGTTGTTGTTTGACTATTGAGTCATTTAGGAACTTGCAGGGTCTTCAGATACATCACGATCAAGAGCAGGTCGTGTGACATCTTGCTGATAGCTCATGGTTATAAATGGTGTGAAATGCATTCATCCTTAATGACCACTAGCTCTTCTATTCCTCTCATTTTGAGTTCAATGAGTTGTGATGGTGTGTTGTAAATATTATTTGTTGTTTAGGAAAAAGGGTGAATGGGTGTTGGAAATGAATTTGTTGGGACTATACTCAACTAATTCATATATCTGTGTTATGCTCGCTAATGCAATGCTATCTAACATTTTCTCATTGGCAACAGAAGTATATTAATTCAACTTGATTTGTAATGTATACCGTAGTTGGATTTATCACTAGGATTTGTTCAAACAAGAAAAAAATCATGATAATGACAACAGCCAGCCAAATAAGACATGTTGCCTTTAAAATAAGATGCTAGTTTTATAACATTATCTTATCTTACATAACTAGAACCACCATCAGATCCTTTTTGCCAGTTATAATTCCATGTTCTATGTTTCATGGTGTATGGGTCGATGGTTGGAGT
Source organism: Gadus macrocephalus (assembly GCF_031168955.1). Lineage (NCBI taxonomy): Eukaryota > Metazoa > Chordata > Actinopteri > Gadiformes > Gadidae > Gadus > Gadus macrocephalus. The sequence goes on from NC_082403.1 coordinate 7,173,721, forward strand.
ACTTTGATTCCTGTGTCCATAAACATTGAGCCAGCTGAAGAGTACTTGAGGCCTATGAGCGTTCCAGTGTTGCTCTTCAACAGACCTCCTCTTCTCTGTGCAATGGTCTGTTACCTTACACACCACAAGCACAGCCTATCATCTCAAAACATACACAATACATGAACATACATACACATACACAATATACAATAAAAACATACCAATATACCAAAACTAATTATAGTTGAGTAACACAGACTATAAAATCGCTTTGTCAATTGGGTTCCAATTCTGACAATAAGGATTATTTTTTGGGGTGTTCGTTGTTTTGTTGAACTGTTGTGTATCTCGAATACATATGCCGTGAATAATAATGATACTAATAATTAAAAATGGTATACTATTCATTTATTATTCTGTTCAGTATGGAGATCGGTTTGACCAAGCTTCTCGGGCAATCGAACCTTGAAGTAGTGGAGCGAATATCCGTTTCAATATGGAGGATATCACTAAGCATCATTAAATATTCATGCATGGGGCCCAGTGCATCAAGAGGAGAGGGGATGCACTCCGTCCACCACATGCCAGATTGGACACTACAGCAAGAGAGTCATCTGGCAAACGAGCTGGTCCACATGAATTAACTAGGGGGAAGGGCGATTGTGTGTCTATTTATTTTTATGAGCATTCTTTATTCTAAATTTTTTGGTTAGGATTTCATTTTCGGCTATCGATTTAGGGTAATGTTTTGTTTAGGTTCTTATACATATTATACACACAAACAAAATTTAAAACCACAGACTACTGATGTGTTTCTCCGACTTGAATTCCGCAGAAAGCAGGAGTAGGCTACAACATTCTGATGGAACTCCTTTGTGTCGCCAAATCACATTCCACACAGGAAAAAAATCAACTCAGTGCAGAACAGAAAAGCCCAACCAGAACAAAACAGCCTAGTCTTTGTGGTAGGATGTGTGTTTATTTGAACAGAAACATAGGTAGATAACGGTACACTTAACGGTCATACAATAAAGTGTTTTTCACTAGGGACAAGTGAAATCCATCGAGGCACTACTTGGACTCCCATAAACATGTATGGCGTAGACATTGTTTAGGCTTTAGAGGGCAGCATACCTCAGAAGAAGTAGGCGAGACTGAAGTCCTTTGCAGATCAACTTGTTTTATGCTAAACGCGGTTTTGATTTGGTCACATAACCATTAGTTAAGACACGTGGGGTCGCCATGGAGACGGGAAATCTGAAATGCGATTGTGGGAATGAATCTTAATAAATCAGGGAGCCCTGATTTTTGGACTAATCACACAATGTTGGCATGGACGTCATCTGCCGAGAAGTGTTCATTCTTGTAGTTCAAAGAAGTGGTGAAAAACTATTCTGCACTCACCCAAACATATTCTCCGCAAGTAGTGTGCTGATTGCTTTACTCATTCATTAGTAGTTCAACTTGGGTTTCCTTCCACAGAGAATTTCATAAATGCTAGACAATGACTCAACGGTGGATGAATCAGAAGAGAGCTTTCATAAGATAAAATGAAGCTGTCCAGCTTCCAGAACCGCCTCAGAGAGGTTCCAAATGACATCATTACATTTTCCATGTTGAAACATTCCCATAAGGAATAAGACTAGTCAGTGCCACAGCAGTGTAAAACTTCAGTCATGCTTCTAAAAGCATCCCACCCCAGGCCCGACAACGGGGAACAACTCCCCGCAAATGCAACGCATTCGTCAACATTCTCTTAAAAAAACCCCCAACGGACTTTACATAAAAAGATAAACGGAGATGTCTGTGGCGTCCTCCCTGAACCCCCGCCAGCCCCCCTCTCCGAGCCCCTCAGTGCGCCCGGCTGCGGTATCTGATGACGGGGTTGTGTGGCGTGTGGATCATGGTGGTGAAGTTGATGGTGGGGAAGTAGCCGTCCACCAGGTCAAACTCATACGCGCGCATCATGGTCGACAGGATGGTCTTCAGCTGCACGTACGCAAAGTTTTCACCGATGCAGCGATGGCGACCTGGAAGCAATGGACATGGTTAGCATTATTCATGTTGATATTGAGAGCTTGGTGGCCAGCGCGTAGGTGATACAACCTAGGATCAACCCGGGGTTCATTTTATTTCCTATGCCAAATGTCATTCCCCATCTCTCTAAAATAGTAGAGTTTCTTCGGATTTGACTGAAACTGAATTTATATCTTCCCAATATCAGGTCATCTTTAAAACTCTGGGTAACACTTTATAATAATGTTCCGTCATAAGTCATTTGTAATCCTTTAGTTAATGATGAAATAACTATTAACAAAACTTGAATATATATTTGTAGAAGATTAATTAAGTTCTCAGCCGACCAGCCTTTCCAGTGGACTGTACCAACTGGTAGGCTGATCTCTCCACTATACATCTGGGTGGACACTCCCACTTGGGTAGTCACTAGACGGGTAGATCTTGCCTTTGGTTGTAATGGCTAATCAACATCCCAGCATTTTGGTCAAATAGGGGTTATTTTATCTACAATGTATAATCATGTTTTGTTAATGCTTAGTTCAACATTAACTTAAGGCTTATTAATTACTTGTAACTGAACTTTATAATAAAGTGTCACCAAACTGTATTTTATTTACATTCGTTAGCAAAGGCCATGGGCCCAATTCAACTAGCGGCCATTTTGGTTCCAAAATTCCACGTTCAGTGACCCCACCCGGCTAGCATTTAGAACCAAGATGGCCGCTTGGTGAATAAAGTCAGACAGACGTTAATTCCTCACCGGCGCCGAAGGGCACGTAGGCAAACTTCTCGCCGCTGGCGGCGCTCTCGCTGAGGAAGCGGTCGGGGCTGAACTGGTCGCGCTCCGTCCACGTGTCGGGCAGCCGCTGGTTGACGGTGGGGGAGACGCACACCTGGTGGCCCGCCGGGATGGTGTAGCCCGCCACACTCTGGACACGCCAACAGCACAGGTTAGCGAAGTCATGATGGACTGGTGTCGGGTTTAACTCGAGTAACAGAGATTAATGCCGTTGAGTTTTAGTAACACTTTTAGTAACACTTCTAGTAACAAATAGGTCAATTCGGTAAGGATTTATAACTATAAGTGAATTTAATTTAATTTAGGTTGGATAAGTGAATTAAATCGATTTTTACTTACATAGGCAAATTCAGTAAAAAAAAAGTAAGACGATGAATTTAATTGTATTTTAGTAAAAAAAAAAAAATGCAACACTCTTCTTCTGTTTTTACCCTTCCTTTCTGGCTCCACCATCAACTGTATGTGTTTTGGTGCTCAACCTCATCTTTCAGTATAAAAGGTGTCATGTGAGCGGTGGTACCTGTGGTGAGCGAGCCATCCGCATCATGGTCATAATGGGGGGGCGGAGCCTCAGGGTCTCCTTCACACAGCGGTCCAACAGGCCGAGGTCCTTCAGCTGTAGGTAGGAACCCGGGCACAACATTAACACATCAATACGCTTTGAGCACAAAGTTAAACCTGGCCAATAGGGAAGCACACACCAGACTGGCCCAAACATAAGGGCTGCGTCACAGTACTCAGTGACCTGTCTGTGCCGAATTTGAGCTGTCAGGGACCCACGCAAAGCATCACCCCCTTATCTGCCTTTCATTTTGGCCGGCAGACACAAGTATAACATTTACCCTCATGGCGAAATCAAAACGATGTGTTCGCAGTTGGTTGGATACATCAGCCGCATTACAGCTGTAAATCAGAAGGACTTTGCTGCTCCCTTGTGGACAAGTACAGGTGGACGTGTTAACGCTGGCAGCTCTGCGGGCATTAGGGATGGGCAAAACGATTATTTTCCGTGAATCAGTTCTTTCAGTTCCGTTCACTATCACGATTCCTTCGTTTGATTCCTTCGTTAAGTCAGATGTCTGAACGTCATTTGGCAAGGAATCAGAAATTGTGGAATAAATTTTAATCAGTAGGCCTATTATAAAATATCATTTTTAATGTCATATTTTTAAGTATAGTACACAGGTGTATAGGACGAAAAAATTAATTGTTTAGACTTCGTTCAAGAATCGAGATATACATTGCGTATTCAAATATGTGTTTTTTTCCCAATTATTCAGTTGTAACAAAATAACGGACTAAGGTGTTTTGATCGTGTATCGGAAGCTGGCGCAATTCAAAGATGTCAACGGTACAACTTGACTCAACATTCTCACTTAATATCAGTCATACGATACGACTTTATTAATCCCCCGTAGGGGAAATTTGTTAAACCCTAACCCTAGTTAGCCATGATACAGCTTTATACAAGGCAACATAAAAAGGATAACTTTACAAAAGTCGAGAGCACTCTGAACTCTGCACCAGTTTAGGGTCGTTGGACCGGGGGGGTTGGGGCCTACCTGGTCGAACTCCAGTGGGGGCAGGTCCTCTCCGCACACGGCCTTCTGCTCAGCGTAACAGCGCTCCTGTAGCTCCTTGTCCCGGGCCAGGAAGAAGGTCATCCAGGCACTGGTGGTGGAGGAGGTGTGCTGGCCCGCCAACAGCAGACCAATCAGCAAGCCTGATATCTCGTCGTCGCTCAGGGTGTGGCCGTCTCTGGAGAACAAAAGAAAATTTAATTCAGAAGAAGTACTTGCATGTGTGCTAAGAGGGGCGAGGGGTTTCAAGAGTCGAAACGCCAAATACAACTGTTTTACCCTGGCTCCTAAATAAATACAATTAAATAAATAATTTAAAAAGGGTATTCATGATACTTCTTGACAAACACTTACTTATTGATGATGGATTACCGTAATTAGTGTTACATTTATTAAAATAGCATATACCACTTTAGGCACATCAATGTTGTTTTTAACACCTGAAACCTTTTTCCTGATAAAGTATTTATTGCGGCATGAACAACAAAAAGAGAAAGAGAGAGAGAGAGAGAACTATTTTGTCATTTTTAGCTCTAGTGTTTGATATAGTTTAGAAGCCACTTAGTTAAGATGCACGGTCTTCAATTGCACATAACAATAAAAAAAGATTTTTTAGAAACTTGGTAGCGTGGTACTTTTTAATGCATTTTGCAGTTCCAACATTGATTTTGTTACCATCAATATTGAAAGATGAGTTAACAAATGAATCCCTAGCGTGGTCTTACTTGTAGGTTGCGTCGATGAGGGTCTGCAGGAAGTCATCGCCCTTCTCACTGGAGTTCCTGCGTTTCTGGATGGCCTTGAAGAACATGCTCTTGATCTCCCTGTGAGCCCGGTCCCTCTTCCTGCACAACCACAACATAGGCATCCATTTGATCCGTTTACCTCACCTCCCGTGTGCACTTGACTGTGACATTGGTTACCGCTACATACTTAGGATTCAATGTACATTTTTTTGAATGCCACCCATTTCCTGTCAACTTGACGGCATAGGCCGGCATTTTACGACATTTTTAGGTCGTATATCCTGTTTTGATATGCAGGACATAGGCTGCAATATGCAGGAAATAGGCTGCACTTTTATTCGTATAGTCCTGTCACCTAGCGGTTACTTTGCTAGACTTAAGATATATAACAATATGCCTGTGACAATCATCAACAGTGTAGGCAACATCAAGTTTTAATATTTAGTGACTTTAAAAAGGACTTATGCCCCCCCCCCTATGCTTTTAATTCACCTTAACATAAAAAAAAATCAAGGCCCTTAGTGATCCAGCCAAACACGACCCTGCTAGAGCCGACCCTGGTTCAGGCGCTACAGCCAGCTGTCCTCTACCTGAAGCTGGGCAGCGGCAGCCAGCTGGGCAGCAGCCAGGCCTCGTGGCTGAAGCCCCCGTCCAGGTCGCAGTACAGCTGGGCCACCTTCTCATCCAGCATGCTGCGGATCTCTTTCCCATGGAGACAGCTGCTGGCCGTCAGGATGATCAGCTCAGACAGGGCTACAAACAGGTCTGGAGAGAGGGAGGGGCGAGAGGGACAGGAGGGGGGGGGGAGAGAGAGGGAGGGAGAAAAAGGAGGAGAAGTTTGGGTTAAGGTGGTGTGTGTGTGTGTGTGTGTGTGTGTGTGTGTGTGTGTGTGTGTGTGTGTGTGTGTGTGTGTGTGTGTGTGTGTGTGTGTGTGTGTGTGTAAGCCACTGTACTTGTCTCTCCGCTGTCTCCCCATCTCTTCATGTACTCCACGGTCTCATCCTCGATGAGAGACACGTGTTTTTTGAACTGGGCAATGTTCAGACCCGTCTTTAACATCTTTTTTTGTTCCAGAAAGATCTGCAAGGTTACCACAAAAAAGTTTACAATTATGTAAAAGCAATGCGTTATAACCGTTATATAAGACTACACTAGTTGTTGCTTCAAAAACAATTAATGAATGAATTGATTGATTGATTAATGAATTAATAGATAGAGAGACAGAGGCAGATAGAGAGAGAGGGGGGGAAAGGGTGAGAGACAGAAAGAAAGAGACAGAGAGGGACAGAGAGAATAAATTGCTTGGTTGAGGTCCATTTGACTCACGGGGTTGGGGACGTCGTAGGCCACCCCCTTGCCAAACACCGGGGTGGTGATCTTGGAGTAAACGTCCTCGGCGCTCAGGTCCTCGTTCTTGCTGTTGAACATCAGAGACGCGGCGTCGCTTCCCAGCAGGAAGGTGAACGTCTTCCCCACCATGGTGAAACTAACCACGGACCCGTACTGGGGACAGATGAGAAACATAATCCAGTGGGTTAATGACAGAGTCCCCTTTAGTGACGGGAAAACGAATTGCCATGGCCTCGAACAGGTGCACTTACTTTTTCATATGCCTTTTCAAGGAACTCAATCGGGCTTTTGCCGAACGCCACCGCTTGTCCCAGGAACGGAATACGAGAGGGGATGTAAGGTGGGTATTTCTGAAAACAACATTAATAAAAAGATCATTGAGTCGAGCTTCTGGAAAGGACCATTGCACGGTGCATATTACACACCAGGAGTCACCATGAATACGAGGTTTCCACAAGCTTGAGGTTTTTTTTCCAAAGTCGTCATTGTGTGGCATACAGATTTCTTTCTGTGAATCTCCAACTCACCACATTAGGGTCGGAAGTCGACTGCTGCAGCATCATCTTAGAAAGGTATCCTAGTGCCAGGGTGATCACCGAGACAGCCAGGAACACCGACGTCAAGTTATCGCTCATCTTCCCCACGGTGTCCCCGAACAACATCTGATACAAAGGAGCAGCCATAGCGATTCCGTCGGACCGGTTTTCCCCCCAAACTCCAATGCAACGAAATATTTGCTTGTTATGTCTCAGGATAACATCAAAGCCACGTTAATATAGCCTTCAGATGCAACTTCCAAGCCACCACAGCACAGTTCGTATTGTTACCGTGGGATGTATACCTGTCAATAGAGAGCCTACCCCCGCCTGACTATGCGAGCCGTTTGATTGGCTGTTGGCAGCGTGTCGGTCAAAGAACCGCCGCCCGTCGCGCCCAATGATTGGCCGTTGCTGCATGGACCCATGTCTTGCTATATGATGTCACGGCCCATGGATGTTGGGCCGCTGCTCTGACAAGCTGTGCTACCTGCTCAGCATGGGGTCAGAGGGTCGGAACCAGATATTGAAGAGGCGTTCATGAAGTCGATCACGGCCTATATGTGGTGGGTTTAATACCTAACCTCGTCATCTGACCTGGCTGACTCCGAAAGAAAGTCTGCAGTAATATATAAGGACTAAAAGTGTCACTATCAAGTAATACCAGACTGAGTTCTTCAACTTTTAATACAAAATGGAAGAGCATACAAATAATCTCAAAATTTTTATCTTACTACTAGAACCTATGATGTATGAAAATCAAACACTGGAGGACTGAAAGACTGTATTATCTTTCTATATACATAGGAGTTATATATCATATTGTATTTGTGCATGGTAATAGGGACCTTCAGAATGGTTTCAATCACAGTGTGAAATATGCTTATTGAGGTTAAAGTTAAAGGGGCATTACTGCATTGGGGAACTTTTAAAGTATTTGATAGTACATTAATGCCGAACAATTGTTCAAGAATCAACAGATACTGTTCTTCAAACATTAACAAAAGAAAATGTTTTTTTATAAATCATTGACCAACAGATCTGAAGAAACTTTCAACAAGACAAGAGGACCCCTCGGGGTCAATGAAGACGAAGAACGCACAAATCACCCATTTGGAACAAAATCGAGTATTGCCGCTATACAGCCGAGTCCCTCCCCCACTTAACATCTGATACCTCCTTATCGGTCCACACAGTAGACCTGCTTGGGGGGGAGGGGGTAGTTTGCTTAAAGAAATATATACCAGACATCTTTCTTTTGTCTCCTTTTAAAAACCCATCAAAAAAAACAAAAACGTTTTCCAACGTTTTTCCTTTGTAAAATCCCAGCTCGCCCTCAAAGTCTCTTTAACCACGAGTCCCTCACTCCCTCCCTCCCTCCCGCTCTTCCTCCTCGACCACGGCCTTCGTCTTCCTCTTCAGTCTTGCTCTCCGTCGGGGGTGTACGGCGGGTCCTTCTCTTTGGCGGCGGGGGTGGCGGCGGTGCTGCCGGGGGCGGCGGGGGCCAGGAGGTGCATCTCCCGCACACTGAGGATGCGTGTGAGCATGCCCCCCAGGGTGGGGTCATCTAGGGGGGTGCCGGAGAACCACAGGGGGCTGTTGGGCACGCAGCTGCGCTCGGGGCGGAGGTAGAAGACGTTGCTGCGCTGCTTGACTGTCTCCGAGCTGGGAGAGAGACAGCGAGGGAGAGGGGAAGACAGGACATTCGTTTTGGTTCCTTAATTAGGGCCGCAGTCGATAAAGGAGGTGAAAAAACCGTATCGGTTCTGAACACAGCCCCTAGCAGATACTAGTTAGTCATCAAAACAGGAATTTCAGATACATTCCCGTGTTTCTCAAGAGCAGGGAACGTTGAAGGACTGCCGAGGTTTACTTTGACAATATCAAAAATGTCTATTTATGCGTTGACTTTAATATTTGTCATGAACGATTGTACCGTCATGCTACCGAAATCAAATTATTTCAATCGGATTACCACCTCAATTAAATAAAGGTAATCTGAATAACTGAAATGTTCCTCAGCAAAGTATTTGCACCACGCATTTAAGATTCATGCTTACACCACATAACATGCATATACATTACGCATAATAACTCAGTTTATTATGAGTAATGCATATACATTGGTAGTCAAGGCGGGGCCCTATTGTTGTTGGGGCGGCCGCCTTGACCGTACAGTGGTGGGGGGGGAACACCGAGTACTGATCTAAACGAGGGGAGCTTGCGGGGTTTCCCCGGCAGAAGCCCAGGGGCCGGCGCTCCTCACCACTTGGAGAGGTAGAACTCGTAGAGGCGGACGGGGCAGCGCAGAGGGTTCTCCTGGTTCTCCTGCATGTCCAGCATCCCCTCCTCCTCCGGCTTACTCCGCTTGGCCGCCGTGGCGTCCGTGTCTGGAGAACGAACACACACACACACACACACACACACACACACACACACTTTTAGTATAGATCAGGTAGACGAGTCAAGGGAGGTCAGTGACTCACTTTGTGGAGGAGGATGGAGGATGTTTACTTCACAAAATCAAATATCGAATCGGAAGTTTGTTCAGTTCTTAAACTAGGACGATACAAATGTGCACAATAGGAAAAAAAACCTGCGTCTCACGGGGTTGTTAAAACACAACCATTTCCTCACTATTTTGCGTGACAAGGTAAAAATCCTACAAACTTCCCACAAATTGTTGGAAGTTTGCACAATCAGCACCATGTAGTGGTCAAAAAAAGAGAATATAATATACAAAATATAATTCTAATCATGAAAAATAAAGAAGGAAAATCACTACTGGCATCTGTGCATCAAGACGAGATCGGCACGCAAAACGTCGCACCACTAAGCCCCGTGGACGTCCTTACCCGACGGCGGATACTTCATGGAGCTGGCGATGTTGGCGGGCGGGTAGAAGCGCAGGACGATGGTCTTGGTGTTGTCGGGGTTGTTCCGCGAGCAGCGCATGAAGTGTGCGAAGGAGAGGCGGTGGTGCTGCTCCACGGTGGTGAAGCCCAGGAACTTGGAGCAGAAGAAGAGCAGCGTGTTGAGCAGCACGATGGGCGAGTACGCCCCCAGCTGCTTGCATTCCCACAGGTACTCCTCCTCCACCCTCGAGTGGATGTAGCCTGGAGGGCCACCGGGAGGGTTAGTGAGGCGAGTCAACTCACTTTTTACTGATGTAGCAGCACACTGTATGGCACACATAATTATGGCAGAGCACAGAAATACAAGGACTCAGCTGCCTAACAGTTGAGATAAGTCTAGCAAATAAAAAAGGGATTGGAAATGCAAACAAATACAACCGAAATATGAATATAATATTAAAACTCAACAACTAGCATAGTTCGTTTAGTGGACGTACCCTGGAGGGTTAGTTTAGGTGGTAGACCGGGGAGTAGCTAGTTTAGTGGACGTACCCTGGAGGGTTAGTTTAGGTGGTAGACCGGGGAGTAGCTAGTTTAGTGGACGTACCCTGGAGGGTTAGTTTAGGTGGTAGACCGGGGAGTAGCTAGTTTAGTGGACGTACCCTGGAGGGTTAGTTTAGGTGGTAGACCGGGGAGTAGCTAGTTTAGTGGACGTACCCTGGAGGGTTAGTTTAGGTGGTAGACCGGGGAGTAGCTAGTTTAGTGGACGTACCCTGGAGGGTTAGTTTAGGTGGTAGACCGGGGAGTAGCTAGTTTAGTGGACGTACCCTGGAGGGTTAGTTTAGGTGGTAGACCGGGGAGTAGCTAGTTTAGTGGACGTACCCTGGAGGGTTAGTTTAGGTGGTAGACCGGGGAGTAGCTAGTTTAGTGGACGTACCCTGGAGGGTTAGTTTAGGTGGTAGACCGGGGAGTAGCTAGTTTAGTGGACGTACCCTGGAGGGTTAGTTTAGGTGGTAGACCGGGGAGTAGCTAGTTTAGTGGACGTACCCTGGAGGGTTAGTTTAGGTGGTATAACGATGACCGGGGATACGGCCCAAGCAGAACTTCTGCTCTACCATAATAGGAGGTTTTGGGTTACAAATGGAGTAGAAAGTGAGGCGTTTTCCTGCGTACCGCTGTCCGATATTGATGGCTTGAAGTCCTTCAGCAGCTTGGTGATCTCCATGGAGAATTTGCCGTAGAACACGTCTGTGAAGATGTTCTCCACGCGACTGTTCTCAAACAGGTGCTGCGGGAGTAGACAGGGTTAGGGTTGCTGCGGCCTGTGGCCGTGGGCACGGTAGAAGCAGACACGAGATCAATGTTGAAAATGAATTCTGTGTCCATGATAGATAGCATTTGCTTTTTTGTCCTGCGTCTCAACTCTATGGGTCATGAGTCTAGTGCTAATACAAATTTAAGCATGATCCTCAATCAATTTGCACACAAAAATCCGGCAGAGGCCGACTACCAGCCAACTGGCAGAACCTTGTTTGCTAGCGGTGTGCGTTTTTCTTTCTTTTTTTTTTTTAAATGACCCAAATGTGGACATGGCCTCAGAAGCCCATTGCTCCCGGTACATTAGGGCGTCTCACCTGCTGGATGCCGAGGCAGAGGTAGAACAGGCTGTCTGGCTGGTAGGGCTCTCCGTTGGGCCTCTTCAGCTCGACGGCGAAGCGGCTCAGGCCGTAGCTCAGCTCGGTGGTGGTGCAGCGCAGGACGTCCTCCCTCAGCTCTAGGGGACGAGCTACCGCAACAGGAGACAGAGGGACGGTATACACGCTTGTCGGCCTTAAGCAACTGGGAGAATATAATAAGCAGGGCAGCGACCAACGTCCTATTGGTCGTCTCTTCCCATCACTTTTGAGTGCGTACTAGGAGGGGACTTTATTTGCATTAAGCAGACGTTTTCTTTTTTTAAAGTGACACACGGGCGGCAACAGAGTCAACCATGCAAGAGCAGTTAGGGTTAGGCGTCTTGCTCAGGGACACATCGACACTCCGGGGATTGAACTAGCAACCTTCCGGTTCCAAGTCCACCCGCTCTATCTCCTGATTGATCCTCTCCTGATTATCCTGAAAAGACGCCTGATGGGGAGCAAGTGATCTGGAGACTGCGTTGTGGAAGAGGTGGAATGACGCTACAGTGCGGGCCCCCGCCCCGTGGGGCTGCCCCCCGGCCGACTCACAGTGGATGCGCGGCGTCGGCAGGTCGGGCTGGTCCCGTCTCCAGCGGACCCATCTCTCCCAGGCGTCGATGCCGTACTTGCTCTCCAGCTTGGGGGCGCGGCTGGCCTCCGCCAACGCCGCCTCCGCCGCCGCCTGCCGGCCCTGGGGCACAGAGAGAGAGAGAGAGAGAGAGAGACGTCTCAGACCACCGGGTCGGTGAGTCCTCCGCGTCGCACCGCGTTGTTTAAAGGTGACATGTTATACCACCGGGTGTGAGTGGGATTAGCCGTTACAAGCCGTTTTGAAAAATCTGCCTCTTCTGACGTCACGAGAGGGCGTGTCCACCTAGATGTATGACGGATAGATGAGCAACGTTTGCTACAGTCCATTGGGTAGGCTGGTAGACTGATCTATCCAGCACACATCTAGGTGGACACGCCCACTTGTGATTTTTCAAAACGGCTTGTAACGGCTAATCACACTCACACCTGCTGGTATAATATGTCCCCTTTAACCATGTGTTCTGGAGCGTGCCCTACCCTCTTCTTCTCCCGGGCCTTCCTCCGTCCTCGGGCAGGAGCAGCTCGCCGCTTCGTCTCTGGCTGTTTCGTCTCGCCTAACCGCGCCGCCTCCAACTGCTCCAGGGTTTCTACGGGGACAACCAACAGAAAAGCCATCAGTTGATAGTTATGATCCGTCACAAGTTATAAAGTAGCACTAGTCAAGATGGTGCTTGATCGAGCCAAGGTGGGAAGCTCTGGAATTCTTGAGGGTAGGATGATCGCTCGGAGTCTCCAAAAATGTCAATACAATTACATGGTAGTATTTTTTCAGGAGAATTTCAGAGTACAAATTCCAGGATAGGTTGTTCAGACATACGCCCCAACAGGAGAATATCAGGACTCACGTGTATGTCTGAAAGCAGCTATGATGACTATCTTGAAGAATAACATTTTTTTCCGTACATTGGGAATGCCAAAGAACCCATTCTGGACAACGATACAACTCTACATCGTCAAAATTCACCTTCCTCCAGGTCACAACATAAGTTCCTTCTTGCTACTATGGCCCCCCCCCCTCACAATCAACCTATCGTAAGTCTGGATCCTAACTCCGACCCCACATACCGATGGGCATGTCTGCCTCAATGTCCATTGGGATAGGTTCTGGAGGTGGACTCTCAACAGGCAGCTCGAAGGAACCCCCGACAGGGATGTCTGTGATTGGCTGCAGCTTCTCCTTGGACAGAGGCCGGTTGTCAGACAGCAGACCAATGGTGGACGGGGAGTCTTCCCAACCGCTCAGAAGACTCTCTGGAATCTCTGGGTCTAGATCGCTGCTGTAGTTGTTGATGTACTCTAAGGGATGGGAGAAGGACACACAAATAGGTCAATAAGTATCCAAACACCAGAACAACAGACATTTATTAAGCAAACATTAGCTTTTCTTTACCCTAATTGAAATCACTGTAGATTAACATCTGACTCCGTTCGTCTACAGAGTAAGGTTGGGCATCCATCAATTCATCTGTCACTACATGTTAAGATAAACAGTCATTTAAAAAAAATTAAAGGTCAAAGGTGACGTTCAAACCCCTAGCCCGGCCTCACCGTTGAGCAGGTCCAGCCCGTCCTTCTCCTCGTCCACGGCTCTCGTCCTCTTTTCCGCCTTCTTCTTCCTCCCCTTCTCCCTCTCCCTCTCCTCCGGCGCCCTGCCCCTGCCCCTGGCCTCCTTCTTGACCCTCTCCCGGCCCTCCCGCTGCTGCTGCACCTCCCTCTCCTCCTGCTCCGCCACGATCTCCGCCATGAGGATGAGGTCCGCCTCCAGGGGGTCCGAGGGCGTCTTGGCCTTGATCTGCCGGATGGTCTCCACCACGCTCTCGGCGCTGTCCAGGGTCACCGGCAGCAGCATGGGCACGGGGAGCTGGGGAGCACAACATTCACGTTGAGGCCATTAGGGCACGCTTTAGTCTAGAGCGAATAACAACGCTTAATGCACACCTTGACACACACCGGCGGCGGAGTCAACCATGCAAGGCGACAACCAGAAATGTAGATGTCAGTTGGAAACAAACCTCATAATTAAATATAGAAAGTATCTTTACATACACAAAGAGTAGAATATATGGCCATGGTGGGGATGGGAGTGAGTATTTGCCCAGAACGGGGCCATGGCATTTTTTATTTGTATTCATCTTAATTATAATACTGTCCTGTAATATTTTTGCTCGGAAACCAATATTTCCTGCCTTTGATAGATCAAGTACCGTCTGGTCTCAGAAGGTACTTATCCTGTTGAAAATAATCTCAAAATAGAGTCATTGAACTGGCTTTAATCGAAAGAGATTTACAAGGGCCACTGACCAGCTTCCACAAGCCCTGAAAACTCATCATGCAATGATAATTGGAGCAAAAAACTGTTTTTAAATGGCAACTCCACCATAGAGAAGAATTCAGATTCAGGATGAAAACAGCACAATTAACACAGGGTATACAGCAGCCCTTTGGCGGGGAGGGGATTCAACCTACCGGGAGGGGAATGCTCATGGGCGCGGGGCAGTACTGGCTGTACATCGCCATGGGTACCGGGATGTACACAGGGACGGGAACCGGCACCACTATCACCCTGATTGGTTCATCTGCAGAAAATCCCGTCAAAATGAAAAAATCGGTTGTCTCATTTTATCGGTCGGCTGCACTTCAATTCAGCACTTTGTTTTGAAAAGTGGTTTATGTGTGCATGTGTTTGTGTCGGTTTCTTTACCCGTCTGCACTTCAGTGTCGACCATATCAGGTTTGCAGGTGGTTTCCTGGTGCTGTACCATTGGTCGACACAGCAGGGCCTTGTTCTTGAGGATCTTAACCGCGGGGGGAAGTACCCTGTCTGTCTGGGTACCGGCCTAACACAGGAGGAACAATAGGAACAATGAGTCAATAGCTTTCCAGGGACAGTTATTAGTTAGTTGTGATTTGATTCTTCTTCTTCAAAAAAAGGAACTACTGCCCCCTATTGGGTACTGATGGTTTCAGAGCCACATAATAGTCTCCATCAGTTTTTATTATCAGGTATTATTATTAATGAGTACATTGGATAAAGGCACTATGATTGAGTGAATGGGTTTACAGGAGAGCCTTTATAGAAGACATTAACCATCAATATATATATATCTCAACTGCAGTGGCGTAGGTGAAAGGCCGATTCATTTTCAGATGATATATTAACGCAATTTCACGTTTTTCATATATATATATAAAATATATATATATATATATACACATTTTTTTCTATTCTAAATATCCCTTGATTTCGTGCTGCTAGCCTTTTAGTGAGATCAGAGAGTGTTGAGAAGGACAGTAATAAAATATATTTGGTAAGATGGATATAAGAAGAGCGACCCGCAGTGAATTCAACCCGGTCCACTTGACATCGGGTAGGTCCATGACAGTGGTAGGCCTACCGTAGCCCAATAGCCCAGGCTTTTATTTGTTTCAATCACTGAACTTTCTAAACAAAACAAAAGGATGGAAAATACTATAACATTTATTATTTAAACCAGAATGAATATTCCTACCGTACTTAGGCCTATACACATTACCGGGCTATCGAATAACGCCTACACACACACAGACACAGACACACACACACGGTGGCGGAGTGGTAATCGGAAGAGTTGGGAGAATTCCCGGTGGGCTAGGCAAACATAAAGGTGAATTTTGCCGAATAGAGATTTTATGAACAATCGAAAAATGACCAGAAATGACAAACATTAGCTTACATTTCCAAGTCTCTTCATTTGAAGTCTTGGCACAGTGCCTGTGTGAGTTGAGCACAAAAATACATTAACAAAATACAACAACAACAACAACAACAACATTCCCTTTTGGAGTGTATTGTGCGCCCCCCAGTGGCCACACATGTATAAACACAGCTTTAAATACTTTATTACATAAAGCCAAGTGATCTTCATGTCAATGCATTACCTTGTAGTGCAGGGTTGGCCTGCGTGGGCGGCCGGCTTGCCAGGGAGATGACGTTTCCGATGACAGGTGTTGAAACCGACTCTGAAGACGCCAGAGCCTCGGAATCTGTAAGATGATGAAAGAGCAGTAATATAAAAACAACTTCACTTCCTCATAATAAAGAAGAACTGAGGCAAACTGCCCTAACCAGCATGTTTCCCTTTCGTTTTTCCATTGTGTGTACCCCTGTTTAGCCCAATTGAACGTCTACATGTTACTGAAAGCAACTACCGTCCCCTGGTTGTGTGATCGTAACGCTTCAAGTGTAGGATGTGCACACACAGGAGGGATATTGTTGTGTTGCAACACAATATTATGAATCACTATCTCAGTATAACATGAAGGAACTTATTGCGAGTCACCGACAAGCGAGGGGAAGTAAGGGGAGATTTGGCGAAACACGACGAAAAGCATGACCACCTACTTTTGGTGGGCGTGGAGTCCGGTGTCTGTGCACAGCAGAACTTAAGCATACACGTTAGCCGGCAGAAGCGTTTGGGCGAGCCCAGCAGGGGCAGGGTGGTGGTGAGCCTCTCCCGGGCCCCACACGTGTCACAATTGGCGAGCTGAGGAGAGAGCGGCAGGCCGGATAAACAGTTTCAATCAAAAACATGACCTCCGGAATTTAGAATGGGGTCTGTCTGTCTGCGTCAGTCAGTCTGCGTCTGTCTGCGTCTGTCTGCATCTGTCTGCATCTGTCTGCGTCCGTCTGCGTCCGTCTGCGTCCGTCTGCGTCAGCATAATCCGATGCAATCATGAATGGATAATGAATAGATTGATTCCAAAGAAAGTGATTTCCCAAAGTGCTTTCCCTGGTACTCAAAACCACATAATTACGTACACCTCATCAATCCAACGCCCCCGAGCCACGCTCCCATGCCCCCGGTACCTGTTGGTCGAGCAGGCTGTACTTGTTCCGGCAGTGCTCGGAGCAGAACTTCTGCACCTTGCCGGAGTAGCGGGTGCTGACCAGGGAGCGGGCGATGGAGAAGCAGAAGGCGCAGCAGCGGCAGTGGTTGCCCCACTGCTTGGCCAGCTCGTGTTTATACAGCAGCTTGCAGCCTGAGACCCAGACAGAGCCACAGACAGAGAGAGAGACACAGAGGCAGAGAGACACAGACAGAGAGAGAGACATAGAGACAGAGACACAGAGAGACAGAGACAGAGAGCGAGACGTAGAGACACAGACAGACAGACACACAGACAGAGAGAGAGAGACAGACAGACACAGACAGAGAGAGAGACAGAGACAGAGCCACACAGAGAGCGAGAGACAGACAGAGAGACAGCCAGACACAGAGAGAGACGGAGACAACGAGAGAGACGGAGCGAGAGAGAGGGACACAGAGAGAGACAGACAGAGTCACACACAGAAAGAGAGGCAGAGAGAGAGTGGACGGGGGGGGACGGGGGGAGTGTTGGAAGATTAGTAAGGACAATACCAGTGTTGTTGAATAATTGCTTCCGTTTTGTCGATAATGTTCAAAGTGTGTGCAACGGGGTATCTCAATCTCCATGGCTGTTTGAGATTGAGATTCGTAGAAAATTTATCCCAATTAATTGAACGTCAAGTGTATATTTTAATGACAAAGCAAAAACACCTTCAAGTACCCGAAAACAATATTTTCATTTCATCTGGGTTAGGTTCTTAAAAAACAAGAACATTATTACATGGCTGAAAAAGAAAGCCTTAGCACACGCATGCACACACACACACACACACACACACACGCACACACACACACACCCCGGAGCTCGATGTGACCGCAGCACACAATAAGAGTAACAGCACCAGGAGGGGTGGCCCACACATACACCGGCCTCTTCACCTTCACTGCAGAAGCTGCAGTTCTTGGAGCCGATCCTCTTGACGTCTGCCGGGACCTTCAGCAGCTTGCAGTATTCACACTTGCTCAGCGCGCAGTGCAGTGTCCGGAACTCCTCCGCACAGTCTACGCCACACAGGAACATTATCTTGTCCTGTAGGCCACACACAAACACGCTAAAGGAACCGTACTGCAAGGTGGACGAATATCTCCCTGAACTTTAAGTGACGCATCATCAAAGTTCAAATTGTATATATTTCATTACATTATACATAGTTTTTATGGTTCAATTAGGGTTTTGTAGCACTTGACTTGAATAAACACAGCAGCACAATTGATATATATATATATATATATATATATATATATATATATATATATATATTGGTGCTGTCAAGCGATTAAAATATTTTTATCGCGATTAATCGCATTAATGCCATAGTTAACTCACGATTAATCGCGAGTAATCGCATTTTTTTCTCTATGCTAAATATCTCTTGATTTCTTTGTCCCATTAATTTTCCCATTTTAATACTCTTATCAACATGGAGAAGTGCATCGGCTTGCCTTGTGCAAATGTTTTTTTTATTGATAACAACATTGGCATATACTGATCAAAACAGGACGACACAAAAAAAAGAGCCTATAGTGCAATTAAACAATGAACATACAAACATACTGCCTTGAACAGAGCAGTAAGCCTACAGCTTCTTTTTTGTTTTGTTTTTTAAATAAATTAATAAATTGCGTTAATCGCTCGATAAAAAAATTAACGCCGTTAAAATTGGTTTGCGTTAACAACGCGTTTAACTGACAGCACTAATATATATATATAACGCTTTTAACGGCGTTAACGCAAACCAATTTCAACGGCGTACATTTTTTTTAGCACGCAATTAGCGCTCTTTAGGCTTCGCAAACGTTGTCGTTTTTTCATCTGCTGTCTAGCAATAACTAGTCACTGTGTGTTTAGGCCTACATACGGTAGGAATATTCATACTGGTTTAAATAATAAATGTTATTGTATTTCCCATCTTTGCTGAGCCAGAGTTTTTCGAACGTTCAGCGATTGAAACAAATAAAAGCCTGGGCTATTGAAGTTTAACGGTAGGCCTACCACTGTCATGCACCTACCCGATGTCAAGTGGACCGGGTTGAATTCACTGCTGGTCTCTCTTCTTACTGTCCTTCTCAACAATCTCTGATCTCACTAAAAGCCCAGCAGAACGAAATCAAGGGATATTTAGAATAGAAAAAAATGTGCGATTAATCGAGATTAAATATTTTAATCGCTTGACAGCACTAATATAAATCAGTGTTAATTTTGTCAGCTATTTTAGATTTAGTCTTTTGACGAAAATGCTTATTAGATAGTCACATTTTAGTCATTGTTTTCCTTTGTAGTTTTAGTCTAGATTTAGTCTACGAAAAGTCTTTACATTTGTCAACTTTCAGTCATTACTTTTAGTCAAAATGTTTTCTCTTTTTGAAACTAGTTCAATTAGGCTAACCCTATATATATGGACACCTGCTAAATTATTCCACTCAAATAGAGTACTAAAGTGAAAACGTTACGTTGTCCTGGCAACCGGATTATCAGTTCTAAACAACCGAACGAGAGATGACGTTCTCCATTGCTTCCATGTGTTGTTTCTTTCAAAATTAAAATAAATCAATTTCAACAGGCGAAAATCACTACCCATCGAAACATGTCGAGGCGTTTATGCATTCCCCTGGGGTATTAAAAGGAAAAGTTTGTAAACGTTAGTTTAGTTTATTTATTTATTTTATATGAAGACAATCTATTCTCAATATTACTTACATCATTGGTAAAGCAAACTCACATCAATTCGCAAAAAAGTTGTTCCTTTTCTATAAAAGGTTTGTCTGGCATAGGATTTCCCCTTGTTAATTTGGTTTGTGTAGAACCGAAAATCGGTTGCTATGGAAACGTGACGTCACACTTTATTACTCTTGTCTGTTCAGCCTTCAAAACGAAAGCTGGTAAATTATGAAAAATTATTTAAACTGTAATCAGACAACGTGGTTATATGCTATAGACCCTAGAGTATCTGTGGAATAAAAGCTGGGAAGAATTTAGAATTATAAATATGTACAATGCATATCGTTAGCTCATAGCTGAGTGGACTATACGTCCTGTTGCCAAGTCGTAGCTAAGGTCCGTCCTATTTACTGGAGGAGTGAACAGTTGCATAACAACCTTACGGGAGGGTAATGATTGGAAATTATCATGCATTTTGAATGTCCAAAAAGCACACCACTAACATTTTGGTCCTGTATCGTCAACGAAAACAAAACGTACATTTCGCCATAGTTTTTATTATCAAAGATCTATTTTAAGCTCGTCTCGTCTTAGTCACGGAAAAAAGGTCGTTGACGAACATTTTTCGTCATATTTTTCGTTAACGAAATTAACACCGATATAAACACAATGTTATTGCAGCCGACACTGCGGCTGATTCAAAGCTCCAACCATTAATCCGTTTCCGTCTTAAAACAGAGCCGAAGGCCCCGATTCTACTCTGAACATCGAACGGTTACCAAGAGGATAACTGAGGCAGCAAACAAACCTTTTCCTGGACCACCTCCGGGTAGGTGGTGATGGCTCGCTCGCATATTGGGCAGTGTAGCTTAGGCACGCCGCTCTGCGAGGTAGCCTCCATCAGGCCCGATGTGGAGGTGGAGGTGGTGGTGGTGGTGGTCTTGGCTTGGCACGGGACGGCCATGCAGGGGTTGGCGATGGCAGCGATGGCGGCGGCAGGGACGACGTTGCCCTGGTTTGAGGGGATGGCGGTATGGCTGACTGTAGGCCCTCCTTTGGGGGTCTTGTGGTGGTGTTTCTCCTGTGGAGCGTAAGGCCAACGGCGAGGGGAACGGTTAAAATCATAGACGCATCATAAGGGGTTACACTTTATAATAAGGTGCCATAATAAATAGCAAACTAGTCATTACCTAACCCTTTGTTAATATTTGTTAATTGTTACTAAAATATCTATGTGGCACAAGTTAATAGTTTTTTTTCACAGACCACAGAGTGTCGCTGGCTGTGTGTTAGGGTTGGGTTAGGGTTTTGCAAACATTATTTAATAAATTACAAAAAAAATATTAACTTGTGCCAAATAGACATTTTAGTAAAAAGTAATAAATATTAACAAAGGGTTAGGTAATGACTAGTTTGCTATTTATTATGGCACCTTATTATAAAGTGTTACCATCATAAGGACATATACAGCGCCCTCCATAATTATTGGCACCCTTGGTCAAGATGTGTTCTTCAACTTCTAATAAATTCATTTTTTTTAAAAAATAATATAGGACCACAATGAAAGAAAGTGTAAAATTCAGCCTTTAATTCAAGTCCATTTATTCAGTAGGAAAAAAATCCCACCTTAAGAAATGATTATTTAACATCAAATCATGTGTGCCACAATTATTAGCACCCCTGATGTTAATACTTTGTACAACCCCCCTTTGCCAACAAAACAGCACCTAATCTTCTCCTATAATGTTTCACAAGATGGGAGGAAACAGAAAGAGGGATCTTCGACCATTCCTCTTTGCACAATCTCTCTAAATCATCCAGCGACCTGGGTCCTCTCTTCTGCACTCTCCTCTTCAGCTCACCCCACAGGTTTTCAATGGGGTTGAGGTCTGGGGACTGAGATGGCCAAGGGAGGAGCTTGATTCTGTGTCTGATGAACCATTTCTGGGTACATTTGGCCATATGTTTAGGGTCATTATCTTGCTGAAAGACCCAGTGACGACCCATCTTCAGCTTTCGGGAAGAGGCCATCAGATTTTGATTTAAAATGTCCTGGTATTTCAACGCGTTCATGATGCCATGCAGTCACCCTAACAAGGTTCCCAGGGCCTTCGGAAGAGAAACAGCCCCACAGCGTCACCGATCCTCCCCCATACTTCACAGTGGGCATGAGGTACTTTTCTGCATACTCATCTTTTGTGTTCCGCCAGACCCACTTATGCCGCTTTTCCACTGCATGGTACCAGCTCGACACGACTCGACTCGACTCAGCTCGCCTTTTTTGCGTTTCCACCGCGAAAACATGGTATCTGGTACCTGAAGTGGCTGCTTTTTCTAGTACCGCCTCGCTCTAGGTTCCAAGCGGCTGAGCCGATGCTAAAAGGTGACGTCGGCAGACGGCCGGCCACTGATTGGCCAGAGAGTGTGACGAAGTCACGAGAGCGACATGGCAACCATGCTGGTAACAGCCATAGCAGCGCCGCAGCCAACATATTCCACTTCTTCAACATGCCAGCTAATAATACGAACACGAATACCATCGCATCGATGTTCTCCATTGTTGTTATGTGGGTTCTGTCCATGTGTGGGTTACGTAGGTGTTGTTTGCGGCGCGTACAAAAATACGTCACGGCCCTTTCGCGCAGCCGACCCCGCCCACGTCCCGGAGGTACTATTTGCGGTGGAAAAGGACCCGCGCTGCTACCGTGTCGAGTCGTGTCGTGTCGTGTCGAGTCGAGCTACATGTGCGGTGGAAAAGCGGCATTAGAGTGTTTGTTGCCAAAAAGCTCTATCTTTGTCTCATCTGACCAAAGCACACGGTCCCAGTTGAAGGTCATGTACCGCTTAGCGAACTCCAGGCGTTTATGATTTTGAGTGAGAAAAGGTTTTTTCCGTGCATGCCTCCCAAACAGCCTGTTGGCATGTAGATAGCGCCTGATGGTTGTTTTGGAGACTTTTGGCGCATTTCCACTGCAGGGTGCGGAACGGATCGGATCGCAAAGGTGCGGGTCGGATCGCGTTTCCACCGCCAAAAGTGGGCGTGACCCGGACTTTGCCGTACCCGTTCCGACCCCATTCTAGGGACTCCTCCGTTGCGGTACCCAAAACGAGACCAGACGCCTGAAAGGGTACCCTGGAATTCTAGCTACACCCCCCCTCCGTTGATTGGTCGACAGAATCGTCACTTCCGGGTGACGCGGGGATAAAAACAAACAAACAGTAGCCTCAAGGTATTATTCTTTACAATTAACATGTCGCGTAAAAAGCTTGCTTGGGCGAACAAGGAGGTGGAGACGTTCGTCTGCATTCTTGCGGAGGAAGACGTTGTTTACGATGTTTACGTAGCTGCCGCGGCGATTGACATCCGGCCTACCACCAAGGGTACTGTCGGCAGTGGAAACGCGACCTCGGAACTGAGCTGGGCTATACTGCCCCCTCCCTACCGCACCTTTGCGATCCGATCCGTTCCGCACCCTGCAGTGGAAATGGGGCATTTGTGACCCCAAGATGCTACCATTCCTTGCAATTCTGTGACAGTGAGCTTTGGAGATTTTTTTATTTCTCTTACCATCCTCCTCACTGTGCGTGGTGGCAACATGAAATTGCATCCTCGTCCAGGCTTGTTTACCACTGTTCCAGTTGTTTGAAACTTTTTGACGATTCCTCTGACAGTAGATATGGGCAGGTGTAGGCGAGCGGCTATTTTCTTGTAGCCATTGCCTGATTTGTGAAGGTCGACACACCTCTGCCTTACTTGAACGGTGTGTTCCTTTGTCTTTCCCATGTTGAAGAGAAATGGCCTCTGTGGCACATCATATTTATACCCCAGGGAAACAGGAAGATATGAATTACTAATTAAATGTTCCTACATACTCTGATCAACTTTGTACTACTTTGTAACTACCGTAGAAATGACAGAAATACTTTAGTTAAATTTTTTTCCTCGGAATTGTTAGGGGTGCCAATAATTGTGAACAGGTGATTTTATGAAGAATAATTATTTCTTAGTCAGGGATTTTCTTTGTTGAAGGCTACATTTGTCTACAATTTTCAGTGTGAGAGTATGCTTCTGCAATAAAAATTGAATTTATTTTTAACACATCTTAACCAGGGGTGCCAATAATTATGGAGGGCGCTGTATATACGAAATATTAATATACCATTTAGTAACTAATAAAGTAAAAATAAAAACCAAATCCATTTGTCCTGCCCCGTTACCTGGAAGCCCAGCACGCAGGGTAAAGAGCAGAAGTTCCTGATGGAGCTGTCGGACATGGCCAGGTGGTATGCTGGCACCTTCAAAGACACACAGTTGTTGCACTGCATCATGGTACCTATGGCAACATCCAAACGACAGAGGATCAAATCAGTAAACGCTGGTCAACACATTAAGAAACGACATTCCCATCCCTAAATGTGACCATTATGGCCCAATCAACGGTACATACAGTAATTAAGTATGCAGGTATATTAATAAGGACTATGAATTTATTGTCTATAAATATGCCTTTTTAAACCAAAGGCATTACGTTTTGAATCTGAACAGAAGTCTATTTAGCAGCAGTTTTAAGGTGCGTCTGAATTAATTATGTCTTGACCATGGTTTAGGACCAAGAGGGCTGCCCGTTGTGTGAGGCCCACGTGCAGTTACCCGAGGAGCTGATCGACTGGATCTTGTGGGCCAGCAGGCAGCCGGTGGTGCAGAAGGTCTCCACCACACCTTGGCTGTTCTTCTCCTCCACCATCTTCGACAGCGAGAACATCGTCGCACACATGGCGCACGGATGGGGGGTGTTGTTTTTCTGCAGGTCAAAGTCAATGCATTTGTAGAGCCCGTAAAGCACAGTTAAGGGCCGGTTATGGTTCCACCTCGACGCAACGCAAGGAGCACACAGACGCTTCGACACAGCCTTGAACCCGTTTTGGGTTCTGCGTCGGGTTTTAGTGAGAGGACCAATCGCAGCTCTTGCTGCTGCGTCCCCTCGTCGCAAGCAAGGTCACGATTTTTGGGAGGCGCACATCAGGCCCTTGCGGTGGACGCAAGGAGGGTCCGCGAGGAGGGTCCGCAAAGGACGTAATGGGTCCGTAAGCCACTTGCGTTGCGCCGACGTGGAACCATAACTATGCCATTAGTCTCAAATGGCATAAATGACCACATGTTTGGGCCTGTGACAATGACATCCCCTAAACCCTCTAAAAAGTACAATGGGCCACAGAAGAGGGATCCATCCCTTGAAGGATGGATCCCTCTTCTGTGGCCCATTGTACAATTTTGGAAATAGATTCTGAATGGGCAGGTTAAGTAGGGATAAGTTCTAAGAAAACATTCAAAATGTGTTATTTTGGCACGGCTCTAAAATATGCGCGTGTGTGGAGGCACAACAGATGATCAACCGCACCCTGCCAACAGATGATCAACCGCACCCTGCCAACAGATGATCAACCGCACCCTGCCAACAGATGATCAACCGTCCTCCCAGACGACCAATTAGAAGGGTGCAATGTCACACACATTTCTTTGTGGGCCATTTTCTACACATGAAAACAGCTTCTAGTGTGGAAC
Source organism: Gadus macrocephalus (assembly GCF_031168955.1). Taxonomy (NCBI): domain Eukaryota; kingdom Metazoa; phylum Chordata; class Actinopteri; order Gadiformes; family Gadidae; genus Gadus; species Gadus macrocephalus. The sequence continues at coordinate 7,198,987 of NC_082403.1, forward strand.
AGACACACACACACACTCATAAGCAAGCTCTGTGCTCACACCCCAACACACTGCCTGACCCCAAATCATTGTATTTCTCATCAGCTTCTCTCTGTCTCACACTCTCTCTAACACACACACACACACACACACACACACACACACACACACACACACACACACACACACACACACACACACACACACACACACACACACACACACACACACACACACACACACACACACACACACCTCTTTGTACTTGGCCAGACAGGCGTCGCTGCACAGGTTCAGGAGGCCGCCGGCGGTTTTGAGCACCACGACCTTGTTGGCGAAGTGCTCGCCGCAGACCGCACAGGTGCTGATGTTGATGTTGTGGGCGAAGCGGAAGCTGCTGAAGCAGACGTTGTTGCAGATCCGGTGGGTGACCCCGTTCAGGGCCACCTCGTGCTTGGTTTTCTGTGGAGGAGGAACCAGGAGTAGCCCCCATTCAAAATCGTGCAATCACGATAAGAGCACAGAGTCACGGTCTGTGAAGGAGTGGAATTTGAAGTAGGGGGGAGCGCATTCAAGAGCTTGCGATCCCGGTAACGGCGTAGCGGTACGGTGGGTGCACTAGAGTAGAACTTGAACGAGGAGGAGCCCATTCAAAATCTTGCATTCAAATAAAGAGTGTATAAACTATAGATGTAGAATATGAATTTGAGATTAAGCCTCAACGAACAAAACTATTAAGCCTCACATTGATACTTCTGCATTGAATAGTCGCCATCGCCAAGCCGTGGGTCCCCACGTCACAACCGGCGTAGCCCTAAGTGGCCTAAGCTACCGCCCACATCTCCACGGATGTAAGCTCATGTCGCTAACGCAGAACAAAAAAACTCAAGCACAGGTGTACCGACTAACAGATCACAGCGGCTATGGTTAAACAAAACAGGGTGTGAGTGAGCGAGCGAGTGAGTGAGAGAGTCTCCAGCCTTACAGAGACGAATTTCTTGCACACGCTACAGGTGGACTGGCGAGGAGCGGGGGCGACCGCCTCCTGGGACGTGTTGAAGGCGGCGAGGCAGGCCGGGCTGCAGAAGTCCCGGACTCCCGTGGTGCCGTCGATGGGGGCCCGGACCAGGTCGGCGGGCCTCGCCACCGCCCTGGGGGAGGAAGAGACGGGCGTTACGAACACACAAGGCTGCAGGCGATCCAGGGGGAACCTAGCCCTACGGTCACACTACCTCCGCCCGTCGACGGATGGCGGCTTTTTGACGCATCCATGCGATATCCCGGGTTGTATTACAAAGGCATTGGACAGTGTATTTGCGTGTATTTGCAAAACGTGATCCGATTGGCCGACGGATCCGTTGGTGCCTGAAAAGTTGAACATTTCTCAACTTTTTGACGCAGGCCACGGAGCCGACGGAACGGACGGACCCACAATGCATTTCGAGAGCGGCCCGTCGACAAACGCATGTGGTGTGAATGTAGGGTAAAAGGGAGGTGTGTTGATTCGTTCACACTCAATATTTATAAAAGATAAATCAAACGTTATGTTTTTATCTAATTGTTTCTTTATCTCATATATTTCTATCCTATGCGTACCTTAATCTTCATAAATACGTGAATATATTTTTGCTTTTCAAAGTGTTCCCTTCTGATGCATGTCAACCAATGGCGGGATGTTAATAGAGCTAAATGTGTTTGAAGGGAATGGGGCCAAATCACTTCCATGTTTTGAATTTTATTAACCATTAAAATTTGTGTATGGAAATTGTGTTTTTTTTTTTTTAAATGGTACAACTTGAAATGCCATATTTGAATTTCATTGAGGGGAATTCAAAAGTAATAAAGTCAGGTGACCTGGTTTCGAAAGAATGTTGGGTATGCTAGGAAATCATTATAGGAGGGGAAGCAGACGTGAAACATTTAACCTCGGGTCAAATAACACAGGACATACTTTTAACATTTTCTTAAGATATCAGAATTCAAAATGACAAATTTCATTATTTGTTGTCAATACTTTGCCCGTTTACCACCACAGCTCGGGTTAGGGCAGTTTTAAAGTGACGGCGTCCTTTCGGCCAGGCGTGAAGGGGACTCACTTGCTGCAGTGGTGGCAGATCTTGCCTGCAGGCTCCTGGGGCTTGGCCGAGAGGCAGGCGGGGGAGCAGTAGAGCTCCGGGGACCCCTTCTTCTGGTAGGCGGTCTGGCCCTTGATCATGAAGGTCTTGCAGAGAGAGCACACCACGTACAGGGTGGAGGGCCCGTGGCCGGGGGGAGTGGGCTTCGCCAGGGCTGAGGCCGCTCGCGACGCCAGACGCGGCGGGTCGGACTTCCCCTTCACGGAGAACACGGAGCTGATCATCAGCTCCTGGGAATCAAGGATTGTGTTGAAAAAACACGTTACAAGTTTCAAGTAATACCATTTCCTTTTTTAATGACATTATCCCGATTCCACTTGGAGTCAAGCAGGTGTGTCCATAGAGGATTGATGGAGAAGGATTTTAATATTTTTTTATCTTCCATTACCTACACCGAATTAGGGCTGGGCGATATATCGAATATATGCGATGTATCGCGAGATGTTCTCCAGGGGATGTATAAAATGCCCATATCGCGAACATCGAATATAAATTGGGACGCAATGTTTCTTTTTGCCGCCGCCGGCATACTCGTTGTGCTTTCACGCGACGGGGCGACAAGATCTCATACAAAGTGAACGTAGAGACGCGTATCTGCCAATCAGCGTTCAACAGCGTGGCCACTGAGTGACATGTGTAACGTAACAGCCAACCAGCGTTCAACCGTCAAACTCGGTGCAGTGCAGTCCGGGGTGAACTGCAGCACGGAGGAGAAAGTGATTGTTGCCGTTTGCGACTCCCGGAGCTCTATATATAATAATATAATATAATATAATTGGTTATATAATATCACGGATAAAAGCTCTGTGCGCCTCCTGATGGCCGTAGCGTGGGGAGCTCTCATAGGGATTGGGCTTCTCGGGGTTTGTTTAACGCACAGCGTTCCCTTCTCTCGCTATTTCCGGTGGCTCTCTAAACTCACTCCCCCCGCCCATTGCGAGTCCACGAGATTCTCATGGACGCGCGTGTGTGACGTAGTCTGGAAGGCGCGCTGCTGTAGGTGCGTGTACCTCCGACTGGTGAGTGAGAACAGCCAGAAAGAGAAAAAAGGATGGAAACTGAGGATTTGGTTTCGAAAAAGAATAGCACTGGATCCTTCGTCTGGCAGTGTATATATAATAATTATTATTCAAACTGTTAATAAATAATTAACGGTTTGAATAAATGCTGTGTTGGTAAATCTAACTTGCTGTGATTTTCCTTTTCTTATGTGCAAGTTCTAAATTGTTCCAATAGAAAGCACTGATGAGTTTAAACAATATGTTGTTTCATGTAATCTACATGCAGACTTATGTTTCAGTAATACTAGAATTATTACTGACGTAACATTATGCCAGACATGGTTGAATCGAGCATTTATGATGTGCTCTAGAGGAGATTCAAAATATATCGAGATATATATCGTGTATCGAGATATAGTAAAAAAATATCGAGATATTCATTTTGGCCCATATCGCCCAGCCCTACACCGAATACTCAAATTGGGGGAGCATTGCATCCGTAGGAGTCGTTTTCGCTTGGGACGCGTACCTACCAGTTTTCATCAAGATGCATCTTGTACCCACCAATTATTAAAAAATAAAAAATTGAGTTGAATTCAGTAAAAAAAAAAAGATAAGTTCATAGCACATATAATTCTTGACAGATGCCAACAAATCCACAAAAAGTCTATCCGGATACGGAACACAGCCATACTGCTATTAGGTAGCCATGGGGTACATGATTCTCTGTCAACAGTTTAACAATTTTAACATTGTTATCAGTTCTTAGATGGGGGACGGTTGAGTGGCACCCGTCTGCCAATAGAGCTCGTTACTTTTAAATGGAAATCGCACTTGATTGGATGATGACATCATGTCAGTTATGCAGCTGAAAACAATGTGCCTTCCCTTCTAAGGACTACTTCTCTATGCAACCCGACTGTTTTGCTTCAATGGACAATCTGCTGCAGTTGCCGCCTGCATTTTAGGAGAGGTGGAGGTAACGTATTGATATTTATTTTTGACAATTAGTAAAACCTCTTTTGTGGTAGTTTTGACCGAGGGCAGCGAGGAAGTTATCTTGATCGTTTCTAAGTTCTATAATTGAAGTTGACGCTAGCCAACACTGGCTTCTAGAAGCCAGGTAGACCTAGCCTAGCTGCCACAATAAAGTTGCATTACATAATTTTATCATCTTAGATGCAGTCAGAGTTCAGATGAGTTCAATAGGGACGGTAGCGTTAATGCTACTCTACCCTCGCCCAGTCTTCCCATGTGTTGACTTTTTAACAAAGTCCAGTGTTTCCCCTATATGCATTCAGCAGCGTCGCACTGCGGCTGCTGGACGGTCAGCGCAACTGCAAAATAAAATAAAAAATAAAAATCTGCACAATGATCCGGTCTCAGCAGATAACTGGACTCTGTTGGTTGTTATGTCATATTTGAAAGCTCAATCTGTACATTTTTCCCTAAAAAATCTCAATAGAAGTAACCATTTAAAGGTTGTTGTTTTTTTACACAACTCACAGCACCACTGCTACAAAAGATTCTAGAGGAAAACTGCAAAGTCAAGTTGTTGGTGCTGTGACATTGCATTTGCATGTTTTTGTTCGTAAGCAATTAATTGCAGCCTGTGGCTAACCTAAAAAAGTTTCTTTGATCAGAGAGTAGGTTCAAACGGGTGAGCGAGAAGACTCCAAGCTTGTTATTAATGGGCTAGCGTAACAAAATTCCAAGTGTGTAGGCCTAGTGGTTATATTTCTGACACAGATGCCAACCCATTTGATTTTGGTCCACCCTGTTGAGCTCCAGACCTGCTGCAAGTGCCTTTGTGTGGACTGAAAATAGGTGGGTGCACTACGTTGTTGTGAAAATGCCAAAGTAAGAACTCTGACCAGATAAGGATGGCAATTCAGCATATTTTTTAATTGATTGCAAAAATAACCCAGAAACACAGCTTTTTGATTGCAAATTCTAGCAGAACACAAAACAGGTACTAAATACTAACAAACGTAAGCCTATTGCCAATTCTGCCTATTAAAATGTCCCAAACAAATGTGCACGCCTCTCCGATGTGCCAATGAAGGCAGTAGCTATTTCCTTTCTGGTTATTTTTTCTAGCTTCTCCCTGTGGACATGGCAGACTGATACGCTGTTGAGTCGTGACTGCGACATCGTGGAGCGGAGCAAAGTCTTCAAACGGCGCAGCGCACTGAAGCTCTGTTCAGCTTTGCAAGATGACACTGGGACCACAAGCAACAGCCTAACAAGAGCCTCCACTTGGGGAAACAGCCGCCTAACTTCTGGTACCATGGTCTTTAAGATATTACTGACTTCCTGACTAGTATTGAACTTGTTATTTGCCTTCAGCATAGCTAGTTGCACTGGCAGCAGCTGTGCATCCAATTCTGGGTAGAGCTCTACTACCTCGCTAATTTCCCCAGACAGTAGCTGTTGCTCCAACATGGCCAAATTGCCAAGGCTCTCCTGGTTGAATCTCTCATCCAGCTGCATGCTTGCTGTGTCGATGGCAGAGAAAAACTGCACCCTGAAATATTCCTCTGCAGAAGACGAGGTGGGACTATTTGCAGGCCCATCATATCGGTTTGAGGGTTTCCGTACATGTGGTAGATTTATTGGCTGCAGATCGAGAGATGTTGTGAATTCCACAGCTCTCGAGTAAAGCCTCATGAATGTCTCGCTCGTTCTCTGTGCCACAAACGCTTTCTTTGTGCAATCGACAGCCTGTAACATCGCTCCAATTGTTACTGCTCTCCCATGCAAGCTTTTATTGAGACCTTCAAGTTTCAAGAGAATATCCTGCCCAAGTAGAAGGCCAAGTACTGCGTTTCCTTTCTGGAGCTGGTCAAGAAGGCAACTTGCTCGAGGAGCTAAGACTTCCTCTTTCGCTGAAGCCATCTCCTCCAGTGCAACCAAGATTACCTCGTATTGGGTGAGGACAGACTTGATCGCTGGCGTTCGCACAGTCCATCTGGTGGCACACAACGGCTTAATGGTGGTGAGTGAGCCATTTTCAGATATGGCTATCTGTTTAAAGATGGTTTTGAATTTCCCAGACTGGCCAAACAAACAACCCAGGTCATGGATCCACTGGAGAGCATCACTAACAACTGGTGTGGATGAGCAGGTTGCTTGTATGACCAGGTTCACACACTGAGGACCACAGTGGACAAAACTGGCAAGCGGCTGTTCGCTTCGGACCAAAGCTCGCATCCTAGATAGGTTCCCCGACAAGTTTGCTGCTCCGTCATAGGTTTGGCCACGAAGACCCGAGAGTGGAAGATTGAGACGGAGCAGCACATCGGAGGCAATTCTCCAGAGATGCTCGCCAGTTGTGGAAGAGGCCTCGTACAAGCCCACAAACTCCTCCCTTGGCTCCAGGTCTTGGTCCACATAGCGGAGGCAGATGGAGATCTGCTCAGTGCCACTGACATACTGTGTTCCATCCATTACAAGGGAGTACTGCAGCACAGGTAAGGCAGAAATCTCTGCGGCTATCCCCCCAATTATAATATTACCCATGATGCTCAGTATCTCATTTTGGCTTTCAGGGCTTGTGTAGGATTGCTCTCTCTCCAGCCAGCTTGCCAGGTTGGGGTCATCCTCTGCCTTATCTCTGAGATAACTCTGGAAGTTTCCGTCCTTCTTGGAATGGCCTCTAAGAGCCAAGCCCTGTTTTGAGAGGTACCTCACAGCACCTACAATTTGTAAAAGCGCCAACCTGGCTGCCTCTTGAGCCCTTGCTAGAGGGCTGCACAGTTGAATTCTGATAGAATGCGGTATGTGTGGCTGTGTATTCAGAGCAATCGCATGTGCCTTGCAGTTTTGGTGTCTGCTGAAAGCTTCCCTACTTTTCTTCCAGTTTCGGAACCCTGCCGAGATAAATGTTTTCTCAGCACATTTGGCCAATGTTGATTTTTGCTTTGCAAAAGCAGTCATGCAATGGAAACACAAAACCCCCTTCACTTGCTGGCTGTAATGCAGCCAAGGGAATGCTTGATACCAACTATCCTGGAACTTTAGAGTCCGATTCAGCAGTGTTTGTGGCTCAATTTCCCTTGGACTGGGCTGGTACGGGCCATCCAAGGGGTGTTCAGGGCGGATCCCCTCAGTTTGAGTAGCTGACTGCTCCTGAAATATAGTTCATTAGTTGTAAGTGATTGGGTAGCAGCTTTTTAAGTGTAAATAGTTCTGTGCGTAAATAGTTGTCAATAGTTATAGTAAGTGGTATCTTTGTGGAGAAGTCCAGTAGGATTGAGGTCTGCATATTTGGTTTGTCTATGTATGGCAAACAGAATGCAGATTTTAATGTTGACTTGTTTTAGAATCATTGTTGCTGCCTCTCTGTATGTTTATTTGAATACGTTCAAGTTTTTCTCCAGATATGAGCGGGCCTCACCTCGTCATGATCATCTGCCTGTTCCTGCAGGTCTCTGTTTATTTCAGATGGACCTGGGTCCTGTTCCTGACACAGACCATGTAAAAATTGAATGTAACTTGTTTCAATGTACTTTAATGTCACAGGGTGAAAAATTGTTATTCATTACCCTGTAGTGTTGCTTGTTTTAATGGAAAAATATGTCCATTAACAAACAGGTTTGTTTTTCTGGGGTGACTGAGTGGCCAATAATGTAAAAAGAATTGGTCCAACAACCCAGACCTCGATCTCCTTGTGACGAGTGCATCCAGAAAAGTTACAATGCTAATTTATTGGGCAGAACAGATGCTCTTGGCCTGTTAACATGCTCAAAATGTCCTTACAAGCACTATGCAACAAGACTCCCAACAAGACACCTGTGTGCATGTACATCTTTCAGAACCTTTCATTTCCTGCACTAAAGAGAAAAATCCTCATTGTACCCAGCAATTCTGAAAATGCACATCCAAATGCGCCCCAGCACATTTCAAACCAAACTGACGCCCATGATTGCATCACAGTCCTCCCAAAGAGATTTTTCAGAATGTCCTACCTTTGGGGTCTCAGGCTCGTCTTTAATGTCGTCTGTGGGAGCGGAGGAGGCAATTAGGGCCTGGTTGTACTCCTCGTCTATGGGCTCGTCCTTCACCGTGACCTGGCTGGGCGAGGCGGGGTCCCCGTTGGGAGACAGCCCGGGAGGCCGGGTCGCGGCCTGGAGTCTGTACTGCAAGGAAGAAGGCCAGCCGGATGTGAGGAGGTGGGTCTCAGTGCCCCATGTGGGTCTTCTTCAAACGCTTCTCTCTGTCCACAGTGACTTAGTGACTTACTGTCCTCAGTTCTTACGGGTATACACAGTATATTTTTCCGGTTTTGCTGTTGTTTTTAGTAAGGTATGTTTGTATTGGTTTTTAGTTCGATTTTGTGTTCCCGTTTACTTTTTATTATTTTCATTTGGCGTTAACCTACATGATGTGTACTATTTCAACAACATATTTTGTAATAACTATGTTATTGTCAAAAAGGCTATTTTGTTTTTCCTTTTATCACGAAAAACACTTTATAATGTTTTTGTAAAGTATTTATTCATTTTGATATAGGTCACCAAAAAGCAGGAGTTATGGCATCTTGCGCTAGGATAAGTACAGGTGTATTGAACACTGGGGATAAATGATCAAATAAACACTGGTAGTGCTTCAACTAGTATTAAGTCATGAAATGAGCTAGATTAAAATGAGAGACATGTTTTCCCCCCCTCCTTATTTCAGAGTCATTCAATGTTTTTCCTGAGGAAATGTAAAGTGCTAAGTATACCATGCTAATGCACTGAATGAATTGGGTTAGCTACTCATTGGCAAACAGTCAACTAGTGAGCATTCCATACTCACATCATCCATCGCAACTTTCACTACTTGAATGTTGTTCCCCATCAATGACAGCCCAGTCTCCTTCTCTAAGGCTAGAAAAGAGAACACACAATTAGGATTATTGTAAATACAGCCACAAATGCTCCAAATATAGTGAATGTACTTTTAGAATATTTATATATGCATGCTTACAATTGTACTCATGGCAAAGCTACAAAAGTTGTTTTTTAAAAACACAATATGGAGGGACATTACACACAGGTAAGCCCAGCTAACTTTTAACCTCACACAACCCTACCTTTCACACCTACCTATCCACCTACCCCAACCTATCGCCCCCCCCCCCCCACACACACACACACACACTAAAATATTTTACCTCTCCCCATCATGGTTTGGCCACTGTTTTCTGAGTCCGACATGTTCTCCTCCTCGTCTTTCATCTGAGCCTCCTGTTCCTCTTGGTCCACGGTCCCCATGTCCATGAGCTCGTCTAAATGATCTCCCCTGGCTGCCCCTGGCTCCTCCTTGTCCTCCATTAGGGTTTGACTTTGTACATCTATAGAACACTTTATGTCCGTTTTGTCCTCATCCTCTTCCTCGTTTTGTACATCCTCAACAGATGTAGTCATGAGCAGCTCCTTCTCCTCCTCCTCCTCCTCCTCCTCTTTTGGTAGAATGTCAGGGGAAGTAGTAAGGTGCTCCTCCATCTCCTCTTCTTGTGTTACATTGTCCACGGCTGTAACTGTGAGCTCCTCCGCCAAGTCCTCCTTCGACTCATCTATGTCATACGTTCCCTCTGTTGGGACCACTGTCCCTGTGTCTGTCGTTGGTGCAAAGTCAATACTTATCCTCGTCTGCTTTGCCCTACTTTGAGAAGCCTGCGACTCCCTCAACTCGTCAGTTGCCCCGGCGTCCTTCTGCTCCTCCTCTTCCCCACCCTTCACTGTGTTTTCCTCCACCTCGCAGCTCTTGTTGGGCCCGTCCGCAGAAGCCTCCATCGCCGGTGAACCTCTCAAAGGCTCAGGAATCCCAACTGAGCAAGTATTCGGGCTCTCTGGTATCTGACAGGGCTGAGCGGTCCTAAGAGCTCCTGGATCTACTAGGCTTCAGGAATTTTCATCCGATTGCCTGCCTGTGTACACACACACACAAAAATGTTTAATCATAGTTAAATCAGTCTATAAAATGTTAAATGCATCACATACTTTTGTAGGCAATACGCCATATTGGGAGCATCAAGACAGTTGTATCAAACGTGTTTAAGAAAGTCCCTGAAAGAGCCTAAAGAGCGACCCACGAGTGATGCACCTGTTGCCGCAATCCTAGATGCTTTCTTCAAGTATGGAATCCTGAATGGTTGAGCGCGTTTTCCGCCAGAAATGTCTATGTTATAACTTCATCATAAAACAGGTCATAAAAAAGCATTTTAGGGAAGCTAGCAGGTACGTGAGAGAGGTGTTAACATAGAGATAAACACCACTGTTTTCTGTTTTGCAAAGTCTGCCATGACTCATAATTCACAAATAATTTCAATAGAAATCACAAAAAAAGCACCATAACAACAAGCCCCCCCCCCCCTTGCTACCAAACATCCTTTACGTCCCAGTGCTCCTAATATGGCGGCGCACCCTGCGATGTGACGGAGCGAAGTCACGCCTCAATCCTCTCCAAGTTAATATCTCAACTGCAGCAGGTATAAAAGCTTGCCCACCTCTATACGAGCAACACAGAAACGCTGCAACAGTTATCACCCAGTACGGAAATAACACTTCAAGATTGCTTGAAGCAGCAGGAGACGATCAAGAGCATCATGAGCAGCACATCAGCCCATGAAGTCGACCTGCACGCCCCTTATTGACGATCGCGGTACTCCGGGGTGGTGCTCGGCAAAACATAAATATTAGTATATACTTGTACAAAACGTTCGCTATTCATAATACGCATATGAAAACGATTTTCGATCGGGGCTCCCCTCTATAGGTGATATGGCCACACGACACGTGTGGGCTTTGGTGGATGTAAATATACTGCTACAAAATAAGCTAACTTCTGATACTAGATCTGCAACCCGCTCTACACCAGTTTATGGTCACTTACTCAGCTGCAATAACTCGATCGTGTCAGTAGGTTAAGAGGGATGCAAGTTTAACTATATTTATAAGTTGAGGTTTGTTACCTTCGTTTTGAATGCTTCTTGAATTCCGACGCCACTTGAAACACAATAGCTTTTACTTCCAAAACGTGTAAATTGTTCAAACAACCACCTTCTCAGTGGTCGTTTCTGCAGAGCTCAGTGTGGTTGATCTACTTTATGTAATGTGGTTGGCCGTGTGCGGATAACACACTGCTAATGTCTGCATTGGAAGGTTTGTAGCCAGAACCAACATGGAGCCTGTTCCTTTCTGGTTAACCTGGGAATTCTGGGTAAAATGAGTTACCGCGGGATACGGATATGCAACACGGTGTTGAGCATGCGCTCTAGCCTCAGTAGCGCCACTGAGCTGCTGATGGGAACCTCCATTCTCCCAGTGGCCGGTGGGTACCAGATGCAGTGCCGCCGCTCCCATAACGCGCACTACGCGCTGCGCGTAGGGCCTCAAGTCCTGAGGGCCCCCCCCAAAAAAAAAAAAAAATATATACTTCTTGTATACTTCTGGTTTTAAGTTTGTATTTATGGATAACTATTTAATTTAAAAGATTTTGGACATTCCAATACTTGTGTGCAGGGCCGACGGACTGCGGGGGAATGTGAGACAGTTGTGGGGGGGCCCAAGGCAGAGGGGGGGCCCATGGCAATAAAAAAAAATATATATATTGAATTATCCACCAGCCCGAGTCGCACACGGCCACGGATGCTCCCCCCGTCAACAATTGTTCGCTGCCAACCCCCGCCCCCCCCGTCAACAATTGGACATATTATAAAAGAAGCCAACGGACAAAACCCGGAAGGGTTGTTTATAAACGGTGCTCAATCAGTTTTGGTTTTCATTTCATTGAACGGAGCCCGTTCTCTCACAAAGCCATTGGAAACATGTCTAAAAGCACTGATGAATGCATATTTTTATTTTCACATATGTTAAAGTAAGGATTGGTACTGTTAAAGTTAGATATCAAGACAGTATTTTCTAGTTTCTATTAACTGAAAATGATGAAAATGACAGTCATATGATTGATGAGATTTTATTTGCTCATACAAAACAGAATAAATAAGACAATACATTGATACAACTGAGGAACAGCTAAATGTAAATCCATAAAAAACATGTTTAGATCCCATGGTGAATTGAGGATGAATTCATGAATGTGTTGATAGATATTCATCCTATTCCTTGAATTTTTTTCTTTTTTTTTTATGGTTTTCCAGATGTTCAATGAATTGTATCCTTGCCTACAACTAATAACAATAAAAAATGTAACATTTTCCTCGTTTCCATTAGGGGTATCTTTGCTCTATAATTTAACAAACATCTGTAAAATAGTAAAAATGTCAAGGTAGGCCTATAAGAATGTATATAATGTGTTACCACATTCATGAATATATCCTCAATTGGCCGTGGGATCAATACATGATGTTTTTATGGATTTACATTGAGCTGTATGTGAATTGCAGTGTATGTGTTTGGATGCACACACGGGCACACACACGGACATATTTGTATATTATTATACATTTTTTTATTCATGTGGCCTGCAGTGGCGATATCGCACAGGTGTATTCCCACAGGCTCTGAAAACAAAAGTCATCAAGCCATACCTAACTTACCATTTTTAAGCAAAATCATTGAAAAAGCTGTTCATCAACAGCTAAATAACTACTTCAATCACTGGATGTGCCAAAATTGTCTTCAATTGAACAATGAAAAAACTGAAGTAATGGTCTTTGGTGCAAGGGATGAACAATTAAAAGTCAGTGCACAGCTGTTATGTTAGAAAGCACAGACCAAGACAGAAATCTTGATGTTGTCATAGACTTAGACTTGAATTTCTAAAACCACATTAAATGCCATACTGAACTAACGGACTAAGTGTAAATGTGAGATGCATTTTTGACTGATAGATGCTTCAGCTTAAATTATTTGGGGATTTATAAATAACAACATGAGAAAAAAATGTCTGACAAAATCCCAATCCCAATGTATTGGCATTTTTAAGACATTTGAAGGACTGATTAAATACATTTTAATATCAATACCATTTAAGGTATTATTTTAAGCATTTGTATGCCTTGGATTTATTCTATACATTTGCATAGCAAATAAATGACTTACTTGTAGATGTATGAAATCAATGCTTGTTAAAAACAACAGTCATCAAGTCATTTCTTAGAAAAGAACAATATAGATACATCACTCATGAAAAATTATAGGCCCATATCTAACGTACCATTTTCAAGCAAAATCATTGAAAAAGCTGTTTATCAACAGCTAAATAACTACTTTTTCTTAGCAATGAATACATTTACGTATCGCTGACACACCGGCTACTGAGTGACGCGCATGCGCATTTATTGACATCGTTTACAGGAAGTGCGTCATTATTGCGCATCTAGGACCCCCGAGCCGATCTGGATCTGGCAGCCGAACCGAGTAGGGTCCGACTGCGTCCTGCGTCCTAGAAATACACGCCCCTCGTGGGAAATACACGCCCCTCGTGGGAAATACACGCCCCTCGTGGGAAATACACGCCCCTCGTGTGAAATACACGCCTATACAGAGTAGGGTCGGGGGCGTAGTCGGCCCTGATTGGTCTGATTCACGACGGCGTCTCTTCTCTTGTCGAACCTACTCCGGAGATGTAACGAACTGGTCAACAGCAGACAGCAGAAAGATGATTGCCTCGATTGATTTGGTAAGTGGACTGCATTATCAGTCAGAGATCGTATACTGTCATTGTTCTTGGTGTAGTTCTACTTTAAATTTTCATGTACACTCACAGCGTAATAATGTGTCGTCAATCCAACCACAAATTGGCTGCGTTTTTGGGATGTCTCTGCTAACTTTTCTTTTATGTTGATATTGCTTAAGCTTAACAGTTGTTGCTTTTCATGTTACCTATTTAATTGTTAAGTACCGCGTTTGATGCCGTGTTGGTTTTTGTCGCAATATACTCTCACTGGTTTGTATTGATTAGATTATCATCATTTCGCCGTGTTACCGATTTGAAGTTGTCATCCCATGGCTATGTGATTAGCCCCTGACTTGCCTAGTTTCCCACAGCTCATTTTGGAAGGTGGTCACGTTCCCCTGACTTGCCAAAGTTAAAGTCGTTACTAGGCAATCACGTTCCCCTGATTTGCCTAGTTTCCTTTTATGTTTTGCATCTTTCTCACTTTGCTGTCTAACCTGACAACTGTACAATGCTTGTCATCAAATTTGTATTAGGGTTGTTGCGCAACAATTGATGCCTGGCACCTCGACCGAGGAGACTGGCTTGGACATTGAGGTAATAATTGCTGAGATAACAAGCACATCAGGAAAATGTGTGTAGGGCTATGACTGTTCATCTTACAACCTGTTTTATGGCACAGGGTGTTCCACAACAACTATATGGCATCGACTGTGGAGTCTTTATGGTCATGGTGAGTTACCATGCTCCATTCATTTGCTTTATCATACCTTTTTTAACACACAGCATTTTATTTTCTAATGTTATAATGGCCAATTTTTTTTCTAAGATGACTATAAACTAGTCTTAACTGCCTAAGCATGCCAATTGCTGGTAAAATCACACCCTGCCTATGATCACAACCTAACATTATTACATTCTATGTTCTACAGTACTCCTGGTACATTACCATGGACGCGCACTTCGATTTCAACGTTGTAAGTACTATCTGTGTGCTAGCGTCAGTATTTAGAAGCAGCATCATAATGGTTATGTGGTAAACTTCATTTTAATGTTCTTCTTCAGTTGGATATGCCTCATCTCAGGAGGTGGTGGTGCAAGCTCCTTTTGGACAACTACGGGATTGAAGGGTATGGATCTTAACCTACAAATGCAAAATAAATACATTTTTCATGTTGGCTTGGCAACCCTGTGTGTGTGTGTGTGTGTGTGTGTGTGTGTGTGTGTGTGTGTGTGTGTGTGTGTGTGTGTGTGTGTGTGTGTGTGTGTGTGTGTGTGTGTGTGTGTGTGTGTGTGTGTGTGTGTGCGCTGCGTGTTTTTTTTTCTTTGACTTTCTTTCTGTCTTTCTTTCCCTTTCTTTCTACTGCAGATGTGGCAAAAGATTCTGTCATTTCACCCAAGAAGGACACCAGATGGTGAATGGACTCCTGGCACCGGTGTTCCGGGTAACGCGGAAGCGGAAGGTTTTGACCAAGGTAAGAAGTTATGTTTCTTATAGTCTGGCTGAACGGAAGTGGACAGCGTCTATTGCTTAGCGGCCGATTTGGCCGCGACTCCTCCTCTTCCGGTTGCTGGCGTTACCGTATTGTGCTCCCCCTCAAACTCGAAAACTAGGCAGTATGGCGAGTTTTGAAGAGGACTTTGACGGCGCTGTAAAGTTGGCATGTTTGGCTCTTTCCGTGGACACATCTCTGGCGCATCGTTTCACTCTGACAGCGGCATGAGCGTTTGACATGGATTTAACCAATGAACCGATCCGTTCCACTTCACAATAGCTCCTACGGTATTTCTTTAGTAGTGTTCTACAAGAACCACATATAAATGTTAAAACGTCGTTCGTTTTTATAGGTCCAGTGAGCTCCTCAAGGGCCAAAGTGTATGGTGGCTTGAAATCATCGTGACAAAGAATCAAACGATGTTTGTTCTTTTTATCTATAAAATTATCTCCACATAGGCGACATACATCGTTAATGGTTTTTTGTGGCGTTTGGGATTGAGCCATTTCTGACAGCCTCTGAACGTCAAGAAGTTCCGTCAAAATAATTTCCCCCCCGGCACTATTTTGCATGGACACAACTGCTGCTTCCCGGGCTTAGCCCCGCCCTAGACGATTGTGATTGGTTTAAAGAAATAAAAACAGGCCCGCCCAGTTTCCCCACGGATAGACGGCTCGAGGTAGCGTGGCTCCAGACCATTCTACTTGCTGTAGTTTGGTCTGGCTTTGCGAGACTATGTTTCTTATATACACCTATTGCTGTAATAACCCTAACCCGAAATATTGTAGAAGGGGCCCCTGCGAGATGTTTGGCTGCGCCCCACACACACACACACACACACACACACACACACACACACACACACACACACACACACACACACACACACACACACACACACACACACACACACACACACACACACACACACACACACACACACACATCTGCTCTGCCTCTGGGTCCCAATTCTGGGGGCCCTCTTCTCCGTCCCCTTAATTTTGTACTTTTTTTTGTGTTAACTTATACCTGCCAATGCCTCTTGTGTTTCCCATTTTTAATAATAATTGTATCCCTTAATGTTATTGCACATATTTTGTATTTACTTTTTTATTTACTTTAAATGCTTTGTGTAATGACCTTCCCTTTCTCTATAATAAAAAAATGTAGCCTACCCTTATGGCCTGAGTCATGTTTCCCTTACTAAGAATTCCCTATCGTATGCATAAGTATTGTCTGTAAACAATACAAGTGGAATAGGGGCGAAAATGTACAATTCTAAGGCTTGTATCCTTTAAGTAACTTTACTTTGTACCTCTGTAAAGCCAAGTATATGCATTTGACATCACAGTTATCAGTAAATGCAAATTCGGTTTCTCTTCATTACTCTTTGGTCAGCCTGACATTTTCAGAGTAAATTCCAATAAATATTTTTGTGAATATTAAGAGCCAGAATTTAAATGACACCGCCCATGAGCAAAATATTACACTAACTTTTTAACTCCACTGTTAGTACTGTATATATAGCCAGATACAATAGGTCAGATGACTATAGTTGAATAGTTTTGTTCATCATTGAAAACTCATCAGTAGTAGCCTTCGTTAGCATACCATTGTGTGGTTTTGCGAGAGTAGGATGTCAATGATTGTTTTTTTTTGCCAAGTACAGACACAAATTATTTTTCTTTCTTCAAGGCAGATGATGTTTTCCTGAAGGACACAATTGAGGCAGCAGCATGGTGCCAGTTGCAGACCTTCACCGACCACGTTTCTCTCCCGATGGTCATTGGGGTGGAAGGTGCAGAGCAGCAGGCATTATTAGCAGAGCTGAAATCCGTTGACCGCAGTTGCCCGGAAGAAAGCCTAAACAGGATTGAACCGTTCCAGTTCTTCTTCAATTCAAAGAAGGACTACGAAATGTTCTGTGTGGAGATGTTTGACCGGAGAAAGCTGAAAGTGTTTGCTTCTTGGGAGTAGCGACATTTTACCCATTGTTTTAATTGAACTGGGGGACCGGGGGCCGATTCTTTATGTTATCATTTATATAACCAGTTCTAAAACCATTTTCATTTGTCTTTATAAATAAAATGATGTCACGGTATTATCAGTTGTTTCTTACCAACTTGATAGTCTACACCACATTCTGTGCACATTTCACTGCCAGCCACTCTGACATGGTTAGAGTGGAACAGCTTCGTAACAGAAGAGTTAACGATGACGTTGGAAAATTACTCCCCGATCTCAGTAGGAAATCACAATCCTACGTTACTCCCCGATCTCAGTAGGAAATCACAATCCTACGTATTACGTCATCACGCTGAGAGGAAATCACAATCCTACGTATTACGTCATCACGCTGAGATTGGTCAGTCGAGGGGCGTGTATTTCCCACGAGGGGCGTGTATTTCTACACGGGGCGTGTCTTGCCAGGACGCAGGACGCAGTCGGACCCTATTGGCCGAACCAGCCGAACACATCTGGTGCCAGATGTGTAAGTACGGGCTCTGCTGGTACTTACACATGACTTACACCTGTGCCTTTATTCTGACCACTGTTACTGCGCACAAGCACACACGCATGCGCAAACACACACACACACACACACACACACACACACACACACACACACACACACACACACACACACACACACACACACACACACACACACAAACACAGCAACGTTTATGATAAGGTGTAGGGAATAGGTCTGTAGATTAAGAGGTCATTTCAGATTGCTTATCATTTATGTTAACTAAAGTTAGGCGTATTAATTCAAAGCATATTGTTGCGTGTCAAAACTTCATCAAATTAATCACTAGGGGAAAGGTTTATTTTCTTCCTATCTCTCCAATACAGCCAGGTGTGTGAGATATGAGCGCCACACACGTGCGCGCACACACACACACACGTGCGCATACACACTCACACACACACACACACACACACACACACACACACACACACACACACTCACACACCCATATAAGTGTAAGAGTGGTGTAAAGTTTAACAATACAGTCTGACCTTTATTCATCTATTTACAGAAAACATGGAAAATGCATTAAAACATGAAGACACAAACCATATGGTTAATTTCTATAAAAAAATAAAATAATAATAAAATGGGTAGTTTTGTTACATCAAACAAAAGAAATATTCCTTTTTCCGCCACTAGATGGCAGCGCGGACATTGATTAAAAAGGACAGGAAAAAAACTGCATAGTGGTGCCTAATTTGTTTTGATGAATCCACACAGTCCGTCAGTCTTGTATGGAACGCACCAGTGCAGTCTTAAGTAAGTACGAGGTTAAGCAGAAAAGGGGAACAGACTATCCCCAGTGGGGCCTCTGCGGTGCTTACCACAGTGTCAGACATGAAGCCCTGCAGTCTTAACATACCAACCACTCCGGGAGTCCACAATCCAGGACGCCAGGGGAGTGTCTACCTGCTTTTGGAGATGCCTGAGGCACACACTGGTTATTACAGAGAACATTACACTCACAATGCTAAGAGGAAGGCGAAATCCAATCCCACCTTTGGCTGGTAGGCAAACTGAAGGGGGTCCAATGATGGTTCAACCAGGGCTGAAGGTGAACCAGTGCCATCTCTCAAGGGCCTCATCCAGTCAGAAGTCATCGCCTCTGACTCGGTCTGTAGCCTTTGGAGGCGATACGGCGCGTCTTCTTCGGTACAGGAACCACGTAGGATGTCTTCCCCAGTACTAGGATCCGGTTGGAGACGTGTAGACTCAGGCAGACTCAGGCTGACCGTCCGGATCCACTGTCTTGCCAGGTCGAAGTCTGTTCAGCTCTGACCTCAGCTGCTCCACCGAGGAGAGGGGAACAGGGCCCACCCCGTCAGTTCTGTTGAACCTGTTGATTAATTGGGGCCGACCACAGAGGAATAGGACACCTTTTCCACATTCATGTTCACTATGGGGGAAAGCTAGGGTCATCATGTCCACATGTTTTGCAGACCTGAAATGGAATAATATATGAATATCGTAGATCTTCGCATCCATCACTTGATGATTGCCTAATACAACCCAAGTATGCAGCCACACCCAGACCCAGGGTCTTATCAGTCTGACTCCATATCTCAAGAATGTTTGCATCTCTCTTGTTAGATCATTTCCTATGAAAATACTGAAGGTTTTGGATTAAGTTGCCTTTTAAAATACGATTTTATTGTTTTAATTGCTTCCACTTACAATGTTTTTTCATCATTGTAAGGTGTTTTATGAGCTTTTTTATGGACTTGGATGTTCCCTTTTATTGTGGCCATTTAAACGTTGACGTTTTAACTCACGAGGCTAAGGGAATTGCTTTAATCTGTTAGTGTGTGTTCGTGTTTGCAAGCGTGCATGTGCGTGCATTATGTGTGGGCCAGATGGATGTGACCCTTCAATGAACTGGCCCGTACCTTTTGTGACGCATTGCCATTTCCTTATCTTGTATGTACGTACGCTTCACTTTGAGCTTGATGGGGATATGACTTGTATTTGATGTCTCAACAGTCATAAAATCAGAATGCAGTCATGGTGACGGTTGATGCATTATTGGATGCAAATTAAGCAGGGCTGATGTTTGTGCGGGATGGAAGGGAAATAGTTGAGTCGTGATGGTGCTTCATTGGTGAGGGGGGGCCCTGATAAAGTAATATCACTGGGGACCATGGCACTTTAATGACGCCTTTACTGCACCTGCCTGAGAAAACACTATAGCGTCCAGTTTAGAAGGTCAGTCATCCGTCGATGCAAGCAGAGTGCTGCCGCATCCCACCAGAGAAATATGACGCATAAGAGACCATCAATGTGCAACAGAAGAGAAGGCACCATATCATGTTCAACAGTAGTATATTTATTTTCTAATATTTGTATTGTATGATAATGATTGTATTGGTCCCTAAACATACAGACTTCACATTCACATTTCAAACCCTTCCAAATTGATTACTACCGTCCTTGCCTTCATTTTGTAAACATGTTTACATTTTGTGTTTGAGAATTGTGAGATCCCCAAACGGACAAACGTACACAGTGCACAAATGCGTTGGCTTGTATGTACAAATGCGCACACAGCATCTTTTTCTTTACACCTTTATTAAATCCCTCTGTGCACAACCTCTGTTTAATTGAGCTCACCATGGAGACCTCTGAGCCGGAGCCAATCAGAGGTGGTCTACGCTTGCGTCAGAGCCTGGCTCAGACCACTGGGAAGGGAGCCGGAGATGAAGATAAATAAGCCAGACCTGGCGACAACAACACTAATTAAACTGCCCCACCTCTCCACACACCCGTTCCATCTGCACACAATTACTTGAAATCACCAACAATCATTAATTTTTCTATTCACTGCACGGTTCAACATAAAAAAAAAAAATCCAAACCCTTTGACAAAATCAGTCTTTTGTATGTTCGGTTAAAACGGTTGAGCATTCGACGGACCAGAAAAATGCTATCGCAAACAGTCTCAAGGCTAACCATTAGAAAACAGATGGAATACAAAGAGAAATAACAAAACAAAACAAAACAAAAGTCTATGAATAATGCCTAAAGTAAGTTAAGTGAAAACCTTAATTATTCTTATTTACTGTAGTTAACGCAAAGTACCTCTTTAGCGATAGCAAAAAATATCATGCCTCAGATATGCATAGTAACACAGTCTAGACTTTCCTATCGTAACCCAAAGGTCATCATAAACGCGGTCCAAAAACAAGCCAGCATTTATCAAAAGCTTAGGAGCTTCCTTTTCCAAGGTTACACTTGATACAGTGATCTCAGCCTGATTAGTGCATGGTTGGGAGGGCTTTATTAAAACACAGCATTGATCCAATTTGATATAAATTGAGATACAGCAGGTATACTATATTCTTTATAAATATATTCTTTGTGGTTGCCTGACAATCAAAAGGTCAACATTTCAAAAGTCCACAAAGTTTCATATCCTTGCTCGGACATACTTATATTGGCACTCATTGCACTTCAATATGATGCATAAACCACATTTCTTATAATATTCTACCCTCCAGCTCTGTTTTACCAAACCCAAAATAGCAGATCTTTATTCAGTGTACTGACCGGCCTACAGGGGGCAAATCTGCTGTCCCTTTTTCTATAATACATGGGAGAATCGTCCTCTCTCTCTAAAAATACAATAATGGCACTTAACTGTAACTTTGATAAAATGCCAGGCTTCTGATATAAAGGGATTATATAGTAACATATTCTTATATTTGTATTTAATACAAAGTAAATACAAGATATTTCCATTTATGGCCTTGCTATAATCCCGTAAATGTGCACGAAATTATTTAGGCTGATCAAGTATATCATCATATACAAATATCAGTGTTAAACTTATACAATACTTATTTGTCATCTCAGAAAATGAATGAACAAAACACTGTTTTGCAGTTTTTGGTAAGTCTCAACCTTGGGTCATACCATGTGTCAAACCCCCAGGCCAGTCCAGAATTCACCACGCAACACAAATTCCTTACCCTCACTTGCACTTCTGCACTTTGCCGTCCAGCACTCGCTTGACTTTAACGACCATACCGGCCGCGATCAACACGCACGCCGCCACGGTGACCACGTACAATCCCACGACGAGCCCCGCCTCGCCCTCGCCATGGAGACGCGAGTACAGCCTCCTGCGGCCCAGGTAGTCCAGGTGCGACGCCCGGATCTGGCTCAGGGTGCACAGGTTGAGCAGCACGTGGAAGATCTGGTGGCTCTGGCCCACGATGTCGCAGCGGCCCGGGAACCAGCGCTGCGGCAGCGGGTACGTGAAGAAGAAGGCGCTGGACAGGAAGAACACCACCTGGCCCAGGTGGAAGCACAGCGCCGCCTCGTCGTCGTCCGCCGACCACCGCAACAGCCGCTGGAACACGGGACTCGTGTCCCAGGCGTAGGCCAGCGCCGAGGGGGTCACCTGGCCCACCCGCCGCACCCAGGTGGGCAGGCTGTGGCTGCAGAACTTGCCGTAGCAGCAGCCCAGGCAGGAGAGGCAGGAGAGGACCACGGCGGCGGGCATGAAGACGCCGGCCACGCGGGCGTGCCAGCTCTCCTCCAGGGCGTAGTAGAAGTGCACCGTGGCGCTGCCGTACTGGTACTGCGCCACGCCGATGTAGTCCATGAAGAAGAAGAGGTAGTGGCACAGCTCTGACTTGCCGCCCAGGAGGTGGGCCGCGGCGCTGCAGCCGTTGTAGCCCATGGCCGACACGGCCAGCACCAGCAGGGGCCAGGCGTGGGGGTCCCCCACGAAGTCCACCGTCTCGGCCAGGCGGCACAGGGCGAGCAGGAAGACCAGGAAGCCCAGCAGGTGGGTCCAGGTGTTGACCGTCTCGTTGTGCCGCTGGAAGAGCGACCGCAGGTAGTAGCTCCAGGACTGGCCCAGGGGCCGGTAGCCCGAGTGGACGTGGGCCTCGCGGAAGTACCGGGGCACCTCGGTGTCCCGGAGGTTGGCCGGCATGGAGGGGGCCGCCTGGGTCAGCAGGAGGGGCATTTGCCGGAGCTGTTGGAGGTTGATGAACAGCCGACCGATTCTATCCATGGCGATGGTTGCCATGCTGGTGGTGCTGGTGGTGGTGGCGGTTACAGCGTTCTGGGTTCTGGGTTTGGATGGGTGTTGAGTGATGATCGGGATAGATAATTTCAGATGAATTATGTAAAGTAATATTAACATCTGTGGTAAAATGCTCACCTTTCGCCCAAAAAGGATTTTCCGATCCCTGTAGCTATGCTACTTAGTTTATTTAGAAAAAATATTATTTTTTATTTTTTATTAACATCTGACTAGGTAAAATCTATAATTTTGTGACACACTGTCCAATGGGATTCCTAAGCAAGCCAGTAAAGTTGCTTCATACATTTGACATACATTTGACAAACGTATCTGTTAATGTGTAACGTTAGATTTCAACAGGGCGTAGGCCTATGTCAAAAGTTAATTTGATATTTTTTCTCATTCCTGCTGATCGTTATTTTCAAGC
Organism: Gadus macrocephalus; assembly: GCF_031168955.1. NCBI lineage: Eukaryota > Metazoa > Chordata > Actinopteri > Gadiformes > Gadidae > Gadus > Gadus macrocephalus. The sequence goes on from NC_082403.1 coordinate 7,222,225, forward strand.
ATGTCACACCAAGTTACTTTATAATGCTCTACCAACCCAAAAAACATAAAGTCATAATTTTCACAAATTCAATAAAAATACAATAACTTTATGAGTGTCCGCAAATTTAGAAAACGTGCTGAACTACTGCTAAACTCTGTACTGCTAAACTTAGGTCAGCTGCCCGTCCGTTGAGGGGAGTGGGTAATAAAGTTTTCACGCTGCTTTGGAAGACAGAAGGTATGCGCTCTTACTTACAGTCGACAGCACCACAAATCAGATCCACGACACCGCGCCTTCCAGGAGACGTCTGGTCTTGTCCCCGTCTCGGATCAAACACGTCCCAGTGCGCCCACGGCGTGGAGAAACACCCACGGGCTGGAGATTCATCCACGGGGTGATGAAACTCCGACGTTGTGGAGAAACACCAACAGGGTGGCTCGATCCTCTACTGCAAGGTGTCCAGTGACAGGAAAAAGGCGGGCCCGTTTTCCGTGCAAAGAGCCAGAATACAAAGTCGATCAGTCCTCATGTCAGGCGATGACACGATCAACGATCAACTCATGTTGTATTTGGACAGCTTTGGTGAGGCTAGTAGCCTATCTCGTTTAGTTTCTGGGTTTCAGTTATAATTGAGTACAAGTTAGTACTTGAGGAGGGAAAAGTGTTACGAAAGACAGAGAGACGTGTTGGTTTTACCAATCCTCCCTGTCCGTTAGGTTTTAGTGCGACCCTGGAGAAAGAAAAGTTTGGATTTTAAGAGCTTAACATTTACAACATGTAAATGTTAGAAAACTGTTTTAGTTGTACCTGTTTGTGAGATGTTTGGATATGCAACTTGGGACGGATAAGGAACTGTTTCCAAGAAGTGCAAATCTTAACACAGAGTGGCAACAAGTTCATCGCCCTTCAAAATAGAGCATGATCAGAATTTGAACATCATTTAAATGAAATGCCCGCACCACTAAACGTGAACAGAGGTATTCAAATGTTGATTGTGTAACGGATGAACATTTGGATTAACAGTTACCTGTAAGGAATGTCCGAAACGATTGGATAATGAGCAGGCATGCTGCCTGCCAGAATGATACAAGTGGTTAGGATGATAGGATCGCTGGTTTATTGAAACAAAACCAATTTGTCCACTCCTTTGTTACCTGTTACGTAATTATAATTGGTCCACAGCGGGCCTTGGGCTGCCTGACCCCCCAAACCCCAGCTCCACTGAATGGAGTCCTTCCATGCGGTTGGAAAACCGGATTTGTGAGTTAATTGGAAAGTATTCTACCCATAAGCAACCACAAGTCCCGAAGCACCAACGTTTTTTCATTTGGTAGCCTAGGCCAAAATCACCTTAAGCATGTCCATGTATGACATTTGATATGTATATGTGTGTATATGTATGTATATATATATTTTTTTATTTATTTTTTTGAAAAATGTGAAAAATATTTGCTTTGGGAAATATCTTGAAGTGGGTTTCGTAGCATAATTTAGGTCTACTTATACTAGGCCTAGACTTATGTAGGCCTACACTATGTAGGTATAAGATTCTACATGTAGGCCTATACTGTATTTGTCATACACTAATCACAACTCACGACATTGTAAAATAGTACATATTTCAGCTTTAACATGTGGACACAAAGAAAACGAAACAAGATTATCAACACTAGAACTAGTACTTCTTGAGTTGAGCATGGGTTTTCTCTTTACATCCAAATATTTGGTGAAGAAGTTTGACAGAGAACCTCCTTTTTACCAAAGTAGCATACTCTCAAATCAGGACAGGCTGGCTAGGGAATCAAACTCCAAGGGGAAAGGTTGTGGGTTTTGGCCCTAACGTCTCCTTAATAATCCTTAATCCTGTGTCACTAAATTGCATGGATCAAGACCTCTTAAATTAGTAAAGAGTAAAGTAAAAGTGAGTTAAAATTTGAGGAAAGTCTAAGTCACTCAAGATGTTAGGTTAAACAGGAGACATGGCTACTCCTGTTTTTGATAGGAACTGACTTTCCAGTGAGCTCATATTTGTAATGGCTATGTATTTTTCGGTTTGTTTGTATGTGGTTTTGTGTGTGTGTCTGTGTGTGTGTGTGTGTGTGTGTCTGTGTGTGTGTGTGTGTGTGTGTGTGTGTGTGTGCGCGCGTGTGTGCGTGCATGCATGCGTGTGTGGGTGTCAGCAGTGCAAAAAGCATTTGGGGATGAGTGTGGACACATTTGTTTGCATATTTTAAAAGACTGTGTACATGGAGGAGGGAAATGAGTCAGAAATGGGGGTGAAAAGCTCTTACTTCTCTCGTGGAGTTCTACCAAACAGCATTCAATCACTGGAGGAGTATGACAAACATGTTTATGTCTGTAGACCTTCTGACACAGTTCCAGCCGGGCACAGCCTCACAAGCCAACATCTGGATGAAGTTGGACGGTCAGCCCTCAGCCCAAACCGCTATTTTTTTTCAAACGTACTAACGCCAAAAAAAAGCTATAACTTCTGTGATCATTATTATTGCAACTCAAGAGTGTTTAAGGAAACAGATTTTCTGCTCTGCATTGCAAGTTGAATAAGTGAATAAGTCTTGAGGAACCATGTACTGACATTTTTAATGCCTTTTGAATTTGTGTTTTCATTACCTGAAGGTAGGTTGATCATTATGGAAATAAAAAGAACAAAAAATTGCAGATCATATGGTCTTGTGTGCATTCAGGGGTTCAGAAAATCTAAATTGGCTATGATTTGAATAACGATGATAATAAAGCACCTATTTTTTATTCTTGTTTCAAAATTCGAATCAGCATGAAATCCTTTGAAATAAGCAACTACTTATTTACCGATACATGTACCATACATGCAAATACATCTTCTGATTATAACAATCCTTCTCGCTGCATTTGCACATGTGCATTTTCAATTAATCTAAAAGGCAGATGCATTGTCCCATTTTTTAATTTGGGACCTGAATGCGGTAAGTGTCCATACTGAAGTGCTTTAGAGGAGGGGAAACAGAACAGGCGCGAATGTATTTTGTAATAAATAAATTACAATCACAACAGCTATTCTGTAGCTTGGGACTGAGGGTTAAAGGTTAACTCGCTTATATTCAATTTGATGTGAGCGAGTGGTTTACTTAGCAAACATTTGTGGATTTTGTACAGCCATGTTCAATAATGCATTCTTAATAAAAACATGCCCTTTGATTGGAAATAAGGTTATGACTTATGACGTGTAACTCAAATCATACAACCTCATTGGTCATTACAATTTACCATAAATTGCACCCAAGCTTTTTAATGATTCATTGATAATACGTCGGAAAAGTTCACATCTTTACACATTTCCACTTTTTTATACACCCTGCCTCAGGGTTCAACAACGCATCACTGTCATTGAGTCTGCTATAAACAACTTGTTGTCATTTTTATCATTGCTAGTTTTCCATGCATCATTTCTTGTGTCCTTGTCAGCGAGGAAGAGCTGGATGGAGTTGCCCATAAATGACTTCCTCTTCCACAGATAACGCGTTCACCTCCTTCCTGTCTAACTGCCGACCTCCCAATCCCTGATGCCTTTATTTCTATTGGCCTGTTGGTTTAAAATGCTGCTAGAACATATGACCTTCCCCTTATGGGTTCATCTTTATTCTCTCTTATCTTGTCTATTGCCATGCCAACATACCCCATTGGCTTCTAAACATGGACAAAATACTATAATCTAATAATGTTGTTGATACAGATTCCATTTGATATGGATAGTCACAGTTTTATTGTCTACTGTAAATGCGTATTTGTATTATTTTCCTTTTGTACTGCTGGTGCTATTCTTATACCATCATTTTTTAAGTGTCTGTCTGTGGTTATTATTTGAGGTTACGAATCGTATCCTCAAATAATAAGCATTGACTGTGAATTGAATGTATTTTTCTAACATATTTACTTAAATATCAGTATGGAAGGAAAAAAAGTATCACTATAAGTATATCACTGTATAAAGCACAACATTTTACCGCCACCAGCATAAATAGAGTCTATAATCATATTTTGTAACCTTATTGTATATGTCCACTAAGTGGCGCCGTTTCCTTTGGTAAAACAACGTAAAACCCTAAATAAAATGTCAAGCTTTTCATTACTAACAGAAGAGCAGAAAAGCGTCTCTTTTGAATAGCTTGTAAGCCCAGCCAGGAGTCAATCAATTCTGTAATATCAATAATTAATTGTATTGATGGATGGCAAAACAAACATTCAAAAATGGCAACGCACGTGTTTGAATGATTGTTTGTTGTCAACAGAGGTCAACCAAGGCTGCAAAGCTGAATAAAGGAGATCAGGAGGGTCGAATGAACAAAGGTCAGAAACCTTACTCCATCTGTGGACACAAAATCATTATCAGAACTGAAATGTGAAGAATTGATTGTAGGAGTGTCATAACTAATTTCTGTTCAGTTATTTTTTTTGCGATCGCTTACGTCAGGAGGGTTCAGTGAAACGTAATGATACTCCTGCTGGGACCAATCAACCACCTCATTTAAAAAGAAAAAGACAATTATTCTATAATCAATGATAAGGTGTAATGATGAAAAGGTAATATGTGCATAGGATGCACTTCATTATAACAAAACTGCTACAGTACTGTATAGTACTGTACTACTTGTTCTCTGGCGAATATGACAATAAAACAATTTCAAAATCAAGATTGTTTCTTGAGCTGCTTAGAAAACCGTTTCCCTATAGCCCTCTCCCACTTATATAGCCGGGTAACCACATAGTTAAGGGAAGCCAACTTGAAACGGGTAGCACTGTGGCATTTCACATTTCACATTTCAGACCTGTGACTGGAGCGAGGGGCTGCATGGAGTCCAGCTCCCTGAAGGAGCACATCTCCCCCCTAATTGGGGTTGTACGGGCCGGATAGACAGATATTGAAGTGACATTCTGCAGGAGGATTCCCTCAGCTCTGCTCTGATGAGCCCGCGGTGCCTTCGTTTATCAACGTCTCGTCTTCCCACTTTTGCTGAGCAGTTTGTTTTTGCCCTTCACACAATATATCACCTGTCACATCTAATGGGGGCCCGCTAGTGTACACAGAGACCCTGCGGATCCCATGGGTGCATCGCCGGTTTCCAATTCTTCCATTGCTCTCGATGGCCTCAACCTTACAGCAGGCCTATGGGTGCACCGCTCTCACAGTCACGGGCTCTTGTGTTTGTGTGAGCCCGTGACTTGGTGGCTCTCATCATGTATATATATATATAGATATATATATATATATATATACCTCAGAAAGTATTTGTCAGTGTCCAGCGGTTGTGTTACTCGATTATTCCCAGGATGTATTTAAAATCCTACTGAATAAACTGTAATAAAAACATTCCTATGCATTCTTCTTTACAAAATGCACTATTGTTATGACACTATTGTGTCATAATCTATTTCAACTATTGTTGAAATAGATTACAAACCCTAAACTTCCATCTCTTTCTGTTGCACATGTCGGTCTATGAGCGATGTATGGCTTTGGCCTCCTCCGAACACCAGCGGTGGTTCGGGTTGGGCCCACACATAACTACTGGGTAGGCATTGATGAAATTTCACATGTGGGTAACTAAACCCAGGCTGGGGGGTGATCCTTCTCTATGGGTCTCTCTGTTTTATTTACTCACATGTTAAAGTTAATCAATGCCCACACAATAAATGCTGTGTGGGCATTGATTAAATCTAATGTTCGGGTAAATACAACAGAGAGACCCATAGAGTAGGATCACACACAAGCCTGGAATATTTAGACTCAAAGAGTCTATAGATTCCATCAAATAAAAACTTTAATCTAGTAACGTGTGTTTAGACTCTCTGTCTTTGTTAAAGACCTTGGGGCAGGTCTTACAGTTTTGCTCAATCGTTTAAACAAGTTTTCTGAAACTATAGATCAAATTCTCAAAACTCTAAACACAAACCTGAGAAGAGTTAATCATTTTGGCTAAAACTACACAAATTCTTCTCAAAACTGTTTTTTTTTCCACCAAACAGTAAACACAGTTATCAAATGAATATCTTTAGAGAGCATCAATTAAACACTGGTGGGATCAATTCAAAACACTTCCATCAAAATACTATTTACATATGTTTTGGCTTTATGAGTCCATGTTACATATTCCAATAAAATTGTTTAGAAGTAGCTCATTCTTTTTTAAAGTTGCAATTAGGTGGTACATAAAGTATGAAGACTGTTGCCATATTGTAATACAATACTGAGAATATATCATACAAATATTGCATTGAACCGACCGTATCAGAATAGGATATGCATATCCTAACCACATTGGTTAACTGAAAATACTTACTTACACACCTTAAAACACTTTCTTCCAAAACTGAACACCAATCAGCCAGCTGCAAAAAGGCCTCAGTTACAGTAAGCCATTTGGAGAACTTTGCAAGCATGGATGCAGGAAGAGCAAGAGGCAGAGGTAGAGGAGGAAGAGGAGGACAGAGACATAGAGGAGGACGTGGTGGAAGAGGCCGTGCACGGAACATTATTTTCGATGACATAAGAGCAACTTTGGTGGACAATGTCATGAACCATGGTCTGACTATGAGGGAAGCAGGGCACAGAGTCCACCCTAATCTAAGCCGTTTCACAGTTTCATCCATAATAAGGACTGGAAATCAGGTATATCTTCAACTCTCTACTTTCTACTCTACTCAGACTGTATCTAGAGTATTTGCAGTACTGTACCATATCACATGTACTGTATTGCAGGGTGGCTAATGCTCCTTTTTGAACGAAAGTGGTAGTTTTGTGACATACTGTGATTACCTACATTGAGGTGTTTCAGTACTTTCTATGGTATATACAGTAAAGTACAATATATACAGTACTGTAAAAAAGAAGCAAACCAATACAGCAACATTTTGTGGTTGCTTTTTTATATAGAATGACTAGAAGACCTTCTGGGGGCGGACGCCAACGCCTGTTCACCCAACAGCAGGAACTTGTCATTGTGGACCTGGTCCAAGCAAACAATGCAATCCGTCTCAACCAGCTACAACAACAAATACTTGCAGACAGAGAAGTATTCAATAACATAGAGCGAGTAAGCATTTCCACTATCAGACGCATCTCGGTAAAGCACCAAATGACCATGAAGCAATTGTACAGGGTCCCATTTGAGAGGAACAGTGTCAGGGTCAAAGGACTTCGACGTGAATATGTACAGGTAAGTGTTAAAGTCCTTTACATTTACAATACAGTATTGGTGTCATCCAGTTACAGCTGAATATGTGCCATTGTATCAGTACCACATAGATACATTCAGAGAAGTACCAGGTACCTGTTTGATGGGGTGGGGGTTCTGTATGTTGTGGCATCCCGCCACGTGGTCCCCGGCCTGGACGGGCCCGGGGTACCGTAGAGGACGGGGTGTACCACCCCCACCCACCAGCCGGCGAGAGAGAGCAGCCCTTTCGGCACCCCAATCAGGGTGATTGGGGGACACCTGGCCGAAAGCACGGGGGCCATTTTAAAAGGAGGCACAGCACAGCACAGCACGGGTTGGGTGCAGGAAGGAAGGGCTCGTGGAAGCAAGAGAGCCTAGAGGCCCACGGAGGCCCTAGAGACCGTGAGAACCCTGGTTGATTGAAGTGTTTGTGAATAAATGCCTGGAATGGCTTTAACCTTCCACAAACGCGTCGTTTGTACCGGTAACCCGGCTCATTCAAGGAGCGGGTTACCACACTTGGTGGAGAATGCAGGCACGAAGATCCCACTACGACCCCCCGCAAGAGACGCTGCTGCCGCCGCAAGAGACGCTGCTGCCGCCGCAAGAGACGCTGCTGCCGCCGCAAGGGACGCCGCCGCCGCCGCAAGGGACGCTGCCGCCACCGCAAGGGACGCCGCCGTCGCCGCAAGGGACGCCGCCGCAAGGGACGCCGCCGCCGCCGCAAGGGACGCCGCCGCCGCCGCAAGGGACGTCGCCGCCGCCGCAAGGGACGTCGCCGCCGCCGCAAGGGACGTCGCCGCCGCCGCAAGGGACGTCGCCGCCGCCGCAAGGGACGCCGCCGCCGCCGCAAGGGACACCGCCGCCGCAGCGGGAGAGAAGGCCGCAGCGCGAGGCCGGGACAGGGCTGCGCCGCCGGCCGGCGCGGACGTGGGGACGGGTCGGCCCTGTATGCTGGCGACCTGCTGGGCGCAGGGGACATCTGGTAGTCCGACCATCCCGGCGAGGGTTATGAACCAGGACACGCAGGCCATGGTGGACACCGGCAGCGTGGTCACCCTCCTCCGCCCCGACTTGGTGGGAGGGAGGGAGGGGAAACCCATCGAGGTGGCCTGCGTGCACGGGGACATACGGTCCTATAAGACCTGCCATGTGGTCGTACGGACACCACAAGGGGTGTTTACGGCACGGGCGGGGATTGTACCCAACCTCCCCGTGCCGCTCCTAATCGGGAGGGATTGCCCGATATTTCGCCGGCTTTGGGACCCGGCACTAGAGTCCCGGGGCAGGAGAGATGCGGTCGCCGCCGCGGCAGGAGAGGCAGCCGCCGCCGGCGCAGCGGGAGACGAGGCGGCGGGAGACGAGGCGGCGGGAGACGAGGCGGCGGGAGACGAGGCGGCGGGAGACGAGGCGGCGGGAGACGAGGCGGCGGGAGACGAGGCGGCGGGAGACGACGCTGCCGGAGACGACGCTGCAGGAGACGACGCTGCCGGAGACGACGCAGCCGGCGCCGCAGGAGACACCCGGCCCCGGCGAGATACCATCCTGGGCGGGTCCCTCGGCTACCTGGGGCTTGGTCAAAGGGTGGAGGAGTGTGGCATCCCGCCACGTGGTCCCCGGCCTGGACGGGCCCGGGGTACCGTAGAGGACGGGGTGTACCACCCCCACCCACCAGCCGGCGAGAGAGAGCAGCCCTTTCGGCACCCCAATCAGGGTGATTGGGGGACACCTGGCCGAAAGCACGGGGGCCATTTTAAAAGGAGGCACAGCACAGCACAGCACAGCACAGCACAGCACAGCACAGCACAGCACAGCACAGCACAGCACAGCACAGCACGGGTCGGGTGCAGGAAGGAAGGGCTCGTGGAAGCAAGAGAGCCTAGAGGCCCACGGAGGCCCTAGAGACCGTGAGAACCCTGGTTGATTGAAGTGTTTGTGAATAAATGCCTGGAATGGCTTTAACCTTCCACAAACGCGTCGTTTGTACCGGTAACCCGGCTCATTCAAGGAGCGGGTTACCACAATGTGTTGTACTGTAGTTGAGTGTTTTGAGTAATGCCATCCAAAATATGTATTACATGCATTTTGATTTGTTACAGAGCATCTTGGAGATGGATGGAGCTGCACAGCCTCATGAATTTATTTACATTGATGAGGCTGGCTTCAACTTCAGCAAAACAAGACGACGGGGTCGTAACATAGTTGGCCAAAGGGCAATTGTGCAAGTCCCGGGGCAGCGCGGGGGAAATATCTCATTGTGTGCTGCCATAAGCCTTCAAGGGCTACTGCACCATCAAGCAAAACTAGGTCCCTTCAATACAGAACATATAATAACATTTCTGGATGCACTTCACGATGCAGCTGTACAGGACAGACCAGAGCAGCCCCGGGTTTGTTGTTGTGTGGGATAATGTTAGTTTCCATCGGGCTGCTCTGGTCCGCAACTGGTTCACCAACCATCATCAATTTGAAGTCCTATACTTGCCCCCTTACACACCATTTCTAAACCCCATGGAAGAATTTTTTTCGGCTTAGAGATGGCGCGTTTATGACCGCCAACCACATGCTTGCATGCCTCTTCTGCAGGCATTGGAACAGGCCTGCAGAGACATCGACTTAGGGTCAATCCATGGATGGAATCGGCACACAAGGCAATATTTTATCCGATGCATAGCGGGAGAAAACATTGCTTGTGATGTTGATGAGATCCTATGGCCAGACCCCAATAGACGGCAGGATCCTTAAGCCCACCCACGCACAATTGCCATGTTTTTCTGTGTTTACAGTACAGCAGGGTTTTTTTTTTTTTTTTTTGCTCAAACTGTATTTACTGCACTGTAATGTACATTACTGCAATGTACAATATTTAGTATTTGATCTTTTGGTTGTGGTGAAAGCGTGCCCTCTGTGGAACTGAATAAAAACAGTGAACATGAAAGACTGCAGTGTTTTATATAAAGTAGACCAGTGTGTTGTGCTGATCTGAAAGTGTATTCATATAATGCAAGTGAGTATCATTTCATTTTGTCATCAGAGTGCCATTTTTTTAGAAAGAATTGTTAGGTTTCGATAGCCGAGTTTCAATTTGACATAGATGTGAATGGTTTATTTCCCAGTGTTGTGTCTTATTTGCTTGTGTGTTGAGTTTTGACACAATGAGCCAAATTTTACAAAAAGTGTTCAAGCAATTGAGAAAAACTGTAAAATGAACAAAAGAAAATGTTTAGACTGTCTTTCAGGCGATATAATGATGAAATCATAGCAAGTACAAGTACAAAAAGGTAACAAAGCAATATTTTTTTTACTGTAATAGAGTAAAATGTTCAGCTGAACTGACTGCATAAAAAGCTTTTTGTAAAAAATAAGAATATATATCTGCTGAAACAGATCTACATGTAAATCAGTATGTATCCCACCTCCAATCCTGATCAGGCCAAAGGAAAACACAGTAGAGCTCACGAGTCCTCTTTTATGCTCTGACACATGATTGAAGTGTTTTGCCAGTTGAGTTTGAACAGGTGAGAAGTGAGTTAGACTTATTGGTAATTAGTTGTTGCGTTTGAAGGACAGTTTGATCCAGGTGAACCAAGTCTGCTAAATGATGAGGTTTGTGCTCAGAGTTTAGCAAAAATGTGAAAACAGTGGAATTGTGCTTAGAGTTTAGCAGTCTGGAGTCCTGTAGTTGATACATGAGCTTCAAGTTTCCAGAATTGTGTGCATAGTTCGATTTTTTGTGTGTATACAATCGAGAAAAACTGTAACATCCAATAGGTGGAGCTATGTGTGATTACAGTTTTTCTCAATCGTTTAAACACGTTTTCTGAAACTACAGCTCAATTTCTCAAAACTCTAAACACAAACCTGAGAAGAGTTAATCATTTTCATCCACCAAACAGTAAACACAGCTATCAAATAAATATCTCTTATAGCATAAATTAAACACTGGTGTGATCAATTCAAAACACTTCCATCAAAATACTATTTACATATGTTTTGGATTTATGAGGCCATGTTACATATTCCAATTAGGGGGTACATATAGTATAAAGACTGTGTTCATATTGTAATACAATAGTGGATATATCATATAAATATTGCATTGACACAATCGTATCAGAATAGGATACAATGCCTATTTGTCTATCCAATGAGCTCCAATGGGCTAAACTCACAATCACAGCTTCCCAGAATCATTCTGTACACCTATAGTTGATAACAGTGGAATTGTGCTCAGAGTTTTGCAGGCTGCAGTCTTGTAGTTGATAGGCTACATGAGCTTCAAGTTTTCAGAATTGTGTGCATGGTTCCATTTTTCGTGTGTATTCCATCGAGAAAAACTGTAAAGCGCTGATAATCAGGATCTGGATATCTTGAAGCCTGTAACTGGATCAGAGTGATTATATTCTGCATTTTATTTGAAATACCGGGACATGATCTGTTTGGGCTTTCTGACCTGGATCACTTAATATGGGATTTCCAAATCAGATGAGTTCAAAACGTAGGCTCCTCACTTACATGGCTAAGATACTTACATAGGATTTTGTGCATAAAAATCGCTTGGAATTATTGTACAATAATACAAACTAAAAAATGATGATTGACACACACACACACACACACGCACACGCACACGCACACGCACACGCACACGCACACGCACACGCACACACACACATTCACACACATACAAATAATAATTAATATGCATTGCATGCATATGAAGCAGGAATATGTCTTCAAAAAAAATGCTAAGGTTGAAAACAGCACAACACATAATATTAACTGTCCTTTCCATCTTTAGGTGAAGAGGGAACGGTCTGGCTCGCTCCCTAAACAGGAGGGTCATGACGTCACAACACCGGAAGCAACCACTGGCGGTCCAAAGAAGGACTGGCTGCCAGGAAGTAGGGCGAATGAAGTTCATCTTTCTAAGCGGTGTGATGGCGGATGTGAGTGACACAATAGACACCATGAAGAACTATCGCATAGCCTTCGAGAAGGTTAACCCCGACCTCAGCCGCTACCCGTTCTGCATCGTGTGGACGCCCATCCCCGTGCTATCGTGAGTGTGTATAGCAGCATGCACATGTGTGTGTGTACTTTTAGGCAAACTTAAGACGGAGGGATTCACAGCCCCAGCTAGCTAAACCGGTTCTCATGCTACACATAACTGTGTACGTTTGGGCATTCCTCATGTCTATAATGGATAATAACACAACCTGGAAACACCGGATGTGTAATCGTGACTTATGGATGTATATGCGGTCGCTGTTTTGACGGTCAGTCGTGTCGATGACAGGTCTGGTGGTCACACAACGACAGCGTCACTCGTTTTGTACGATGCCAAGATCAGCGGACTGGAGTAATCACACAAACGAGTTCAAGCTCTAATATTAATGTTGAGCAATGGGCACAACCTTTGTTTGGCTAGATTACACTGTATACACCATCCAACTGTTGTCGTTGTTGTAGTATGTGCTTGTTCGATGTTCACAACCAGTACTGGACTCCGTTGGCATCATCTGACCACTACAGTCACTCGTTTGTCAGAAGCGAGCCAGTGTGATCCTCTCGACCATTAGGTCATATTAGTATTACGGTTACGTCACTGAGGTTTCTAATGTCCCCGGGGGTTCAACTTTCTGCTGTGTGCTTGCTCGTCTGTGGTTTAAAACTGTGTGTTTCATGTTGTTGTTTTTCGTTCAGATGGCTGCTTCCCTTTATTGGACACATGGGGATCTGCACCTCCTCCGGTGTGATCCGAGACTTTGCTGGACCCTACTTTGTCTCGGTGAGTAATCGCTAGTAGGTTCAACTACTGTCATGTCCAGGAGAGTATGCGGTAGCCCTATGAAACCCGCTGTTATTGATTATTCAAAGTTTTCTTTAAGAATAATAGGATTATTTTCGTATGATGGCTGAATCTACCATATAATAACTTATAGCCAGTCCTTCCATTTTTTTCCGCTTTTGATAGTTGGCAGTCAAATTTAACAAATATATAAAAAGTTTTATTTTACCTTTGCAGGAAGACAACATGGCCTTCGGGAGACCAACAAAGTAAGTAGATAAAATAATGTATATCATTTAATTAAACTATTCCACATATGCCTGTACACAGGCATATACCTGTAATCAGACCTGTGCAGGCTTATCGTGTTTCTTTGAAAACATCAAGTCATTTCACCTTGGAAATGACAAAACACAATAGGAAACGAGACGGTGTGGACCCTTCTTTCACTGCCTCTTCCTGCACAGATACTGGATGCTTGACGTTAGCAAGGTCCACGCCGGCGGCTCCAACGCCTGGGACACGGCCGTCAGCGACGCGTCAGAGGAGTACAAGCACCGCATGGTAAATCACAGCTCCACCAACGCACAACCCCTCAGCAGGCCTGCAATTCAGGATCTATTGTATTATCCATTATGGTAAATGGACTGCATTTATATAGTGCGCACATTCAAACACCTACGGTTGAGTCAACCATGCAAGGCGATAGCCAGCTCGTCGAGAGCAGTTAGGGTTAGGGGCCTTGCTCAGGGACACTCCGAGCCAGGGATCGGACTAGCAACCTTGCAGTCACCAGTTAAACACACTCCATCTCCTGAGCTACTGCTGCCCCTAATTCGTCTATGATTATGATTCATATTTTGACCTTATGTGGTGCAAAAGAAAAAGTCACCAGTTACCACAAGTAAAAATTCTGAAACATGTATTTATTTTTTTATCGACCAGCACAACCTCTGCTGCGACAACTGTCACTCACACGTCGCCATGGCGCTGAATCTGATGCGCTACGAGAACAGCACCTCGTGGAACATGGTCAACCTCTGTCTGCTGGCGTTCGTCCACGGCAAGCACGTCAGGTGAGGCCATCTGAGAACATATGGGGGTCGGTAGACTTGTTGTGGGGCTGGAGCCCAGGAAACGTTATGGTTCTGGATAGAGCGGGTCGATGGCCGTTGGACATGTTTCAAACTTTGTCTGGAAACCCAATCAAAGGGGCGTTTTTGCTTCTGGGATGGGTATCGATCGTCGAGGATTTGATTTGCAATGGCAAATCTCTGAGAAAGTAGCACTCTGAAAAAGACCCCATCCCGACTGTGTGATCAATATTATTCATGGTTGGAATATAATTCAAGCCTGCAGGCATGCAAGTCACAGTCACAATCACAAAAACCAGTGTGTTTTTTATAACAAACAAAAGGTGCATTTGCATTTCTTTCCTCTGCTGCCTTTATGTGAGTGTCTGGTTTCTAAGTATTTACATGCGCCCAAGCACCGATGATCCCCTGTCTTTATTCATTTCTGTCAATCTGTTGTCCATTCCCGGGCTGTGCTTCTCCGATGACATCACTTCCTGCCGCTTCCACAACTCAGCTGTGCCGGCTTCCTGAAGACCTGGCTGCCAAGCCTGATGCTGGTGGGAGTCATTCTCACCGCGGTCCTGGCCCTTAACCTGCGGTGACCTGGGGTCACAGAAGGACTATCGGGGAGGGTGCACCGGGTCACAACCTCACCAACCCCCCTCCCTTCAAAGCCCTGGAGTCCGAATGACCTTCTCGGCCATGGAAGGTGTTTTTTTTTTTATTTTGTTGAGCTTTTGTGTTCAGTAGCGTTCCAGACACCGCTCAATATTCCCCGTTGGTTCTTTTTTAATGAACACACGCAATGATGAGGTTCCGCAAACGCGTGCTTCCGTTGATGGCGTTTCTCTATATTTTTGAGGACTAAAACAGCAGAGGAGATGGAACCCTGCCCTCTGAACAACGTATGCCTTATTAGGAATTAACAACGTTGGCAACATGCTTGTTTTGATGCAGTGCCCACATGTAAACTGTTAGAATGCGGCATTGTTATTGTTTTTTGGGGTGTTTGTTTTGTAGCATTGGATCCTTGATACTAACACTATTTACTATGAAATACCGAAAAGGCCTGCATCTTCTAAAACAAGAGTAATTGTTTCTATAGAATCTATATTGTCAATATTGTGTATTTTTAGATGTCCTTTACAACGGTATAACTTTGATAGGTTTACAATATCGATATCCTAACTAAGTGCATATCTGATCAACTGCAAAATAATCGGAGAAACCTCGACTATTCTTGGCGACCATAACCTGTAGCTGTAAATGAATGAATGAATGGCTGAATGCTTTTGTATTATAGTGTGCCAAATGTTTATACATGCATTATGCGCCCAACCTGAATAGTGTCCTTAAAGGGGTTAGCATACCTGCTTATTAATGTAGCAGGTAATTTATGGTTTTTTAAACGGGTATTGAGGAAGATGTGTCCCCTTTATTGACCTATCATTGTTTGATGTAGCACAGCTGCTTTTGCCTTTCTTTAAATCTTTACATTAAATACAGTGTACAAATATTGCCCAGGAAAAGTTTTTTTCATGGATATGTTTTTTCTATTTCTTTTTCTTTCAAAGATCTGGTAGCATTCACTTAAGCACTTTATCTTTTGTTATTTTAATGGACCTTGCAGCCTTCAATGTTTAAGGTGGGTTTGGGGGAGGTATTTTTTTATTTTGTATTATTCTACAATAATCCCAAACGATGTTGGGCACTCAAAATCCGTTGCCATGGCTGTAGTGAGTGGATTCAAATCCCCTTATTGTTTGTAATCAAACAGGAGGAGGGTTGAGCCCTCTCTGTGGCTACAGGGCTAGCTAGAAACAGCAGGCAGCCAGGATCCTCAGGACTTTCTCACACACACACACACACACACACACACACACACACACACACACACACACACACACACACACACACACACACACACACACACACACACACACACACACACACACACACACACACACACACACACACACACACACTTGAGAGTCTCTTGTGGCTACTGACGGCCGGGGCTCCTGCTGTTTTTGGTTTGTTGTTTTTTTCTTCTTCTTCTGCTCGCAGAGTCGCAGCGCCGTGGATCAGATTAGAAGGTCATTGTGAAATGTCTCTCCACCGCGCAACATTACGGCTTTGATCCAGGGCCTGTTGTTCCACGGTTTAACTCAAAGCAGGGTCGTATAGTCTCATGTTTAAAATGGCCTGTTTGGGAACAGCCTCATTCAGTTTCCCCAGCCCTTTAACAGAACAGACAGGGGGTTGATTCAAACATTTAACCAATGCTCACAACCCTTTTGAGCAGCTGTAAATATTTCAGCAAAATTAATAATTCATATTTTTTCAAATTTTGTGTCCTAGAACCTGTTATATTTAGTTTTGACTGAAAATATTTTAACAAATCTCATACACTGTTCTACTGTGTGCCTGCGTGTGCTTGCATGCCAGCATGTATGTAATAATATAAGTCTCATTGGACCTATGTATTTTTGCAGAGAAAACGTTTCACATGTATGTGGTGGCTTCACAAAACATTTCCTTGTGAGTGAACTGCCTCCATTAGTTTCCAAACGTTGTGAGTTGTTGTGTAGTTCTTTTCACAGGTGCTTGGGTGGAAGCTGATTGTACTCCTGCTTTGTTTTGCTTGTTGCCAAGGTAAACTACTTGAAAAGTTGTGCTTTTTATGTTTGCTTGTAACAATACTGTTACAAAGGCTGTATTGGGGTTAATTCAGTCATTGCTGACAGTGCAGCAATGGTGAATCTCGACCCAAGAAGCCAGTTGGAATCTGAATGCACTGCTGCTATATTTTGTCAGCGGTAATTCATCACTGCTGCTTTTTCTTTTTTATTGCAAAATATCTTTCTCAGATTTATTATGTTTAATAGGTAGATAGGGTGGACTCTATTTGTGTCCATGGTATATAATAGGAGCAAGAAACGCCGTTTGAGTCCCTCTGGGAATCCCTGGCAAGGCTGATACAGCCAGAGCCTTCTCTGTGTTAGTGCAGGAAGAGATGCCGCGGAGGCAGTAATCACTTCTTGGCAGATACTTTCAGAAGATACACAATGGGATTATTTTATTTTTTCTGAATTTCGTGATGTATTTCTTTTCTGCGGGGCTATTAATAGCAGGGGTTTATGTGAGGTCCGCAGCGTTATGTAGCAAAGGCAGTGTTTTATGCACCATCTAGATCGATGAGTGTGTGTTTTTTGGGGTTTGTTTTATTCACCCACCCCTTGAGACACCGTGACTTAACACGTGGGGTAAAACCACAACGAAATAACCTCGCCCTGTGAAAGGATTGTGAATTTGTGACACCGACAAAGAAGTATCTGATATGTTATCAAAGTGCATGTGCAGGAATGCAATATGGTCCAGCCTTTTTTTGTTGTTGTCATGGACTTAAGACTGCTGCCCGCAGAGGTGCCTTGTATCTAAGAGCCTGGTCCTGGAATGTGGAGACCTGTGGTTCCACTCAACTCACTCCCTACAGACACAAAGGACAGGACGCTAGTTTACCAGCGGCCCTGTCCATATATGTGACTATTTGTGAACACCACTCTTGATTCTCTATGACCTCATTCATATGCTTTCTGTTCCACAGCATAGTCTGTCGAACACTTATAATGGAGAGATGAAACCTAATTGGAAGAATGTATCGCCTAGCCTTCAAGTGAATCTTTGGCCTGTGAATGTATGACTCATCATAATAAAACCCTTGTCTATTAAAAATCGATTAAAGATTACTGCTTTTGTATGAAAGCTTTGTTCATTTTATGCATTCACACCAGCGTGCTATAGATTGATAATGGCAAATTTAGGGGTTTATTGATTTCGCCCCCTCCTGACTGGAATTAATACAAGAACCAATGCCTTTAGGCTATATTGGCAATGCTTGTCTGCAGCACCCCCTTCATTTTCGTATTTTATTAAACGGTCTTTAGTCGTCATCAGAGTGACAGAATTTTGGAGTGAATGATCAGAGCTCTCCCAGGACACCCTCACCTGGTGGGATACAGCCAATATTAGACTCAGAAAGGGGTCCAGGAATTCCTTTATATGGTATTATACAGAAACCCATGAGTTTATTTGTCTGAACGTTGTACCGAAGGAAAGAGAAAAATAGGACTGTGATCAGAGTATGCTGGTAGCACTGAAGCATCCAACTGATGCTTTACCATTTGTTCATCGGGAGTGCGCGAGGGAGACGGGCGGAGATCCGGATGGGGCACGTGAAAGGCCCCTCCCCACGGATCGCACTCCGCGATGGTCCTTTAATTTCATTGTTCGAGAGAAGCGACGCCCCGCGTGCTACGGCGAGGATAAAAAAAACAAGAACGGCGAGACCCCCACTTTTTTCTCATGGAAATCAGACCCTCCCTCCCACTCACACGTGGGGCTTCACAAATGCAAAGTCGAACATTCACAGCCAGACGTAAAAAGTGCGGGGACAGGAGCAGGATGTCTCAGGCAAGCTGACGAGGACAGCGCAAGTTTCGGTATTTTTTAAATGTTGTGGTTTTCATTGATGACCACTCCTATAATTTATTGGCGTTGCATACCGTAGCCTTCTCTCCAAAATGCTGGAATTGGCACAACGCATGGTTTTGTGTGCACTGGTGTGTTCCATTTACGCGCGCGCATCTTGTCCTCCCGGTTGCGAATGTTCCGAAGCGGCTCACACGGTCAAGTGTGTGTCCAAAGAGCTGCAGACCATTCCGAAGGGGATCCCTGGATATACGAGGAATCTGTTTATCACAGGGAACAACATCAGCCGAATCGGTCCAACATGTTTCCAGGGACTGGATAACGTCACGAACTTGTCTCTGAGCAATAACAGGTAAAACGCTTTTTCTCAGACAGTGTGTAAGCCTGTTGTATGCCTATTATATCTCTGAGGTTTCATAGAAAAATAATAAATATACATTTAACATTTCTGTCATACTATCACAGGGCGCTCTGCATATGTCTCAAATATTTCCATTTCAAAGTATAGTAGCTAAAATGTCCAGAATCTTCTCTCCCTCTCTATTTGGTTAATCCTCTGTGGTGAACCCCAGAATCACCGAGGTGGAATCCAACACCTTCGCTGATCTGCGCGCTCTGCGCTACCTGGACCTGAGCAGCAACCAGCTGACCGCCATCCACCCAGAGGGCTTCAGCATGCACAACCACACCCTGCGCGAGCTCAACCTCAGCCGGGCGCTCTACACCCACTCCGCCGTGACCGACCTGGCCGCCGCCCTACGCCAGGCCACCCTGGGCTCCCTGCAGGGGCTGGACCTGTCGGGCAACGGCCTCGTCCTCCTGCCCCCGCGCACCTTCTCCCGGCTGGGCCAGCTGCGACGGCTGCAGCTCTCCAACAACTCCCTGGTGGCCATCCCCAACGCCACCTTCTGGGGCCTGCAGCGGCTGGAGGAGCTGGACCTCACCTTCAACGCCCTGAAGGGCGTGCCCGAGGAGGGGCTCCGGGAGCTGGACGCCCTGCCCGCCGCCAGCGGCCTCCTGCTGGGCGACAACCCCTTCGACTGCACCTGCGCCATCGAGCCCCTCGCCCTGTGGCTCAACCGCTCCCGGGACCGCGTGCGCGACACCGAGGCGCCCTCCTGCGCCTCCCCGGCCACAATGAGGAACGTGACGCTGCTGGCCGCCGCCACCCTGACCCTGCGGTGCTACCAGAGGGCGGCCGGGGCGGACCTGGCCCTGCAGACGTCCTACGTGTTCCTGGGCCTGGTGCTGGGCCTGGTGGGGCTGGTGTTCCTCTTCGTGCTCTACCTCAACCGCAAGGGCATCAAGAAGAGGGTGAACGAGGCGCGCGACGCCTGCCGCGAGGTGTGGGAGGGCTACCACTACCGCTACGAGATCGACTCGGACCCCCGCCTCTCGCAGGTGTCGTCGAACGCGGACGCATGACGCCGACTTTGATTCACCCCCCCCCCCCCCCCCCTGACTATGAGGAGGGATGGAGGGATAGAGGGGGGGCGTGACTTTTTTCTTACGATGCATCCAGCCTCTACCACGGGAATGTAAAATTGTATATATTTGTATATTATAAAGCTATTGCATACGTTTGGATTTTGTTGACCCGTCGTCATGCTTTGTAGGGTGATGCATGTCTAGGCTCTCGTTGACCCCCCCCTCCATATGCTTATTTCGCTCGAGACTTGCAGTCGCGGTTTGGTAGGTTTGTGCACAAATCGCTGACATCAAGTAGACTCTCTTGCTTTGTACAAATATGATTTGCTTTTAATTGGAGCCAAGTGCCTTTTGTTGGTTGGATGCCAAGATGCAGACTCGATTTTTAGATATTATTGGACTGTGCGTGATGAAGTGGTTTGCATATAGAATAAGGAATCGAGAAACCAAGCAAAGCCAAGGAATAAAAAATGCATTGACAGATGTTATTGGGGTAGATGTCTGAGTAACTGGGCCTCTTTTTTTCGCAAGTGAAACAGTATGTCCTGGTATGTCCCGAGACCGACAGACATTACATTTTAGTGCCCGGCTGTCCCATTCATCTCCACCTGGGACACCAGGAGTGGCACCGGGCCTTTGGTCTGCCCCCCTGCTGCCCAGGGCCGTCCCGCAGGAACGCACATTACAGCGTTCCTCCCTCCTCTCCTCGCTCTCTCGCTCTCTGTCTCCTTCTCTCTCTCTGTCCTCTCTCACCGTCTCTCTCTTTCTGATTCTCTCCCGCTCTTTCCTTCTCTCTCCCGCTGTGTCTCTGTCTCTCGCTGTCTGTCTCTCGCTGTCTGTCTCTCGCTGTCTGTCTCTCTGTCCTTAACCGACTCATCAATTGAACATCCCACCCCCCCCCCCCCACCCTCTTTACTTTGGTCATGAAACTTTCTTTGTTTCAAACTTCCTTCTCTCCTCCTCATTGTCAACGATGATGAGAACCAGTCGTGGTTCTCTGAATCTGCTGAGAGCAATCTCCCACCCTCTCTCCTCTCTCTCTCTCTCTCTCTCTCTCTCTCTCTCTCTCTCTCTCTCCTCTCTCTCTCTCTCTCTCTCTCTCCTCTCTCTCTCTCTCTCTCTCTCTCTCTCTCTCTCTCTCTCTCTCTCTCTCTCTCTCTCTCTCTCTCTCTCTCTCTCTCTCTCTCTCCCCCCCTCCCCCTCTCTCTCTCCCTGACCGCTTTGAAGGGACGCCTGTGCTGTGCTCTCTACACATTTTTCTGTTTAGGAGCCCCCCCCCCCCTCGCTGATAAGATACAGATGAGTCCCGAACACCAGTTCATAACTTCCATGCAATGTGTTTTTCCTTCCTTCGGTGAAAAGCTAACGACAGGACTCACATTTCTTTCTCAAGCACTGGAGAGAACATGAAGGTTCCTCCAGATAAACGCATTCCACAAATAATCCTCATGTCGTTTGAGAAGTGTTTGATGAGGACTGCCGGGTTGTTTTGTAGTCCTACTCGTCTCCTGTGGCTGGCCTAAACACATTGTCTATGCATGTGTAATGAACCGATGAAAGAGCATGATTTAATGAATTCCCATAGTAAAAAAATGTTATGAATGAAATTTAATCCCCCATCTGATGAAGGACGTAATCCTTTATTTGTCGTCCATTTGGAGGTTGTTTGCCCATATACATCCTACGAGGGGGAAGCCTGTCATAAAGCACATACGAGGAATGCCAGAGGCGGTCCGTAAACAAAGACTTGGAAATGTCTCTAGCAATACTTTTGATGGATAATGTGTGTGTGGGGGGGGGGGGGGGGGGGGGGGGGCGGAGTAGGAGAGAGCGGAATTGGTACCAGGCCTGAGGCAAAGGGGACCCCACTAAACACTGCAATGTTAATAAGACGAAGGAGGCGATCACTTTCACACGTGTCCTGTTTTCTCCAAGATGAAAGAACCACTAGAAGGCTGCGTGGCTCTTTTCATGTGAGAGAGGCGGAGAAGAGAGAGAGACGCTGAGGTCATAAGGGCGAGATGGTGGAGAGAGAGAGAAAGAGGAGAAGAATAAACAGAAGTGACAGAATGAGTTTGAACTCAGCCCCGGTTCCCTAATCTGCGTATAGTTAGGATTTTTATCCTTTTTATGTCTTGCCAAATTCCTCTGAATTAAATAAATAAATATATACAGTATGTATGCATACATAAATAACATATATGGAGTTTAGGGTATTTAATGCATGCCATTGAAATAAAACCATCGAAATTGTATTCACAGTGTGTCACATCTTATTTAGCACCAAACAGCATTTTATCAATCAACCAACATAACGGAAGGCTTGTCAAACGTAAAACGTCAATGCCATTGAAAGCATTTGGCTATTGGTATTTTACAAGCTGCAGTACCCCATAAAACCGGGGGCATTTACTCGCTGAGTGGGAAGCAATTGAGGCGCCGACGCCGCGAGACAATGAACGGCTCAAATGGCGAGATGTGTGAGATGTGCTTTGTTTGTTTTTTTAAAGCCAAGATGTCTTGTGATACTCATTTTCTCTCCCCCCACCCCCCACCCCCCCCCCCCCCCCCCCCCCACACACACACACACACACTTGCCACAAAGGTCCATTATGCTGCGCCGTAATAGGACTTAGTAGACTATCACGATGACAAAGCGAGGCTCCCCCGTCCAGCCATTGTAAGAAGGCGTATCATCCTTCTTAATAACGTCTCGAGCGAGGTAACCCCGGGAGAAGTTTTTTCTTTTGCTCTTTACACGATAAAAGTCACGCGACGCGAGCTAGCCTATATGATAGCCCTGGCGGGTAATTGGTGTCAATTGACAATAGAAAAAGATGGGATGTGTTTTCAATGTTTATTATCTGCAGCCTTTTTGGTCGTTATATGAGAAACGAGAGGCCACTATATGAATTCGACATGTATACTTGCTAAGAGAAATTGGACCACTTAAAAGTTAGGCTATAAGGTTGTGCATTGCACATTAGGTATTAATTAATAAAACACACTTCGATACACCTCTATTACATTTTTAATTTGGTTATTGAGTTTTGGAAGTTCAAAAAGTTATTTTAAAATAACTTAAATCAAAAGTCAAATTGTTGTATGATGAGAATGCATTTGACATTTGACATTCAACGTATACATTTCAACATGCATTTAATGTATTTATCTTTTGTCAGAGTCCCTTTTTGAGAAGCAAACTTTTATGCAACTACTTTTCTGGAAACATCTTGGTGCCATTAAACAGATTTAATAGCCACAATAGGGAATAAGCCTTAAAAGTGAACACCACATCTGTGGGAAATTCAACATGTTGAAAAGGAGACCACAACAGACAGCAGCATGACGCTGACTGTGGCATCCAGTCCCACTACCCAACACGCACACACGCAGACACACACACAACACACACACACACACACACACACACACACACACACACACACACACACACACACACACACACACACACAGTCACACACACACACACACACACACACACACACACACACACACACACACACACACACACACACACACACACACACACACACACACACACGCACACATACACACGCACACACACAGACACACACACACAACACACACACACACACACACACACACACATACACACACACACACACACACACACACACACACACACACACACACACGCACACACACACATACACACACACACAAACACACAGTCACACACACACCACACAGTCACACACACACACACACACACACACACACACACACACACACACACACACACATATGCACACACCCAAACACACAGTCACACACACACACACACACACACACACACACACACACACACACACACACACACACACACACACACACACACAACACACACACACACACGAACACACAGTCACACACACACACACACACACACACACACACACACACACACACACACACACACACACACACACACACATACACACATGTACACATACACAAACACATAGTCACAAACACACAAACACACACACACACACACATACACACTCACAAACACACAGTCACACACACACACACACACACACACACACACACACACACACACACACACAACACACACACACACAGTCACACACACACACACACACACGCACACACACACAAACACACACACAACACACACTCACAAACACACAGACACACACACACAACACACACACACAAACACAAAGTCACACACACACACGCACACACACACAAACACATGCACGCATGCACACACACACACACACACAAGCGAGCATGCACGCATACACACACACAAACACTCACACATACACACACACACACACACACACACACACACACACACAACACACACACACACACACACACAGACTCCACTACTCAAACGGAATGAGAGGAAGAGCCAAGAACGACCACATAAGGAACCATAGTTCTTTTTTTTCTCCCTTTTATTTTTTTGCAATCATGCCCACCAGTCTCTCTCTGTTTCTTTCCATTTTGATTTGCCTCCATCTCTCTCGGCTGTGTTATGGTTCAGCCTCTGGCTCTCTCCTTCTCTACCTCAGTCCACCATCATGTCATACTCCATGTCAGACCTTGTGTCATCATGGAACAATAACACAGTCACCCGATGCCGCTCTACTCCTTTGTGTCTTCCCCTGTCCTCCGCCGCGGTGGGTATAACCACACGGCCGTCCAACACCAACACAATCCTCCACGCCGCAGTCCAAATAATAAACCAAACCCACCAGTGAGGCCTTTCCTCTGTTCCTTTCTTTCTTTCAACAAACGGCGTCCCTTGCAGTTG